>NW_009187278.1:0-26185 GCF_000690835.1 Fulmarus glacialis
GGGGAGTAAGGGGGGGTGGGGGGCAGGGGGAAAGGAAGGGCAACTCGGCTATCTTCCAGAACAAAACTAGGGAAAAAAAAAGTTCTTTTGTTATCTTGAAATATTCTTACATTTATTTCATTAACATGGTTTTGCATCCATGCGAAGGATGCTCCGTTCATGTACTCTGGTCTAACTTTTCTAGAGAAGAGTGGTTGTGTCAGATAATGGCTATTCTTTACTCATTACACTGTATTTGTTTGTTTAACTTAATCTCTTCCATTCTTCTCTAGAGATGTTCAATCTTACATTAATACACAAAATAGTACAAAAGAGAAAATGTAGCTGAAACAAACTGGAAAATTATCTATTTGTGGGTGTTTATACTGGAACAAGAGAGTTAAACGACTGTTTGTGCTGTTCATCATGCCGCTTGATATGAAGCAGACAGCTATAAAAGAAAATTCTTATCTGCTTGGCTAGTTTCCTCAAATGTGTTCCAGAAGCCTTTTTTGTAGCTGTAAACGATCATTATGTGTTCAGCCGTCTTTGGGCCTGATCCTGAGCAACACAAAGTACTTTGCTTTCCAGAGATTTCACTGGGGAAACTTGGGGTTCTCAGAAAGCTTTAGTCTATTGAAAAGAAAGCCCAATGTGCTTCATACGGCCAGATGCTGAACTGACCTCATTTGTCATAGTAATTTTTCTAATGAGATCTTTTCTTGGGAGCGGTAACTTGCTATGGTATTTTGCACAAAACTGAAAAATTGTAAAACTCAGAAATTAAATATCCCCAAGTCTTTTGGTGTTGTGTTTTCCTTTTCTTTCCCTTTCCAACCTCATCATCATTTATCTGGGAGGGTTGTGCAAAGAAGAAAAAAAAGACACAAATAATAAACACTTTTTTTTTTTCCAAAAAAACTTAAGAATGCCCTTCAAACTTTTTAGAGAAACATACAGTCAAGCAACTTTACTAGGCACCATTGGCCCATCAATAGTCGTTGCCTTCAGCTGAAGGAATGAGCTCCTCAGCTTTGAGTGATTGTTCCTGCTGGCATAAGACTTCCACTGTTTGACAGAACATTGGCATGATCTGTGTTAAAATGAGCTCATCTCTAAAGAGCTGTTCAGAGCTTCTTGAAATTTATTTTTGATCTATAGTCTACCCGTGCATTATAGAATGTCAAAGAATTTCATATTCATGCAATTATGTTTTGTAGCTCAGGACCTTTGTGCGGTGGAGAAACATGCCTGTGAGCAGATTTGTGTGAACACACCTGGGTCTTATGTCTGTCAGTGTTATGAAGGATATGAGCTTGATGCAAATGGAAAGAACTGTGTCGGTGAGTATGAGTTTAGCAATTCACATTTATATCTTGACACAAACCAAAGGGAAATTCAATGTAAATTAATATCCAGTTTAGCCATGATGGGAAGCTCTCTTCTCCTATATGAGTGGTAGATAAGGAAGAATATATATTGGCATGTTCGTAGGCCTTTGCTGATAATGAATGGTGACTTGGGAAAATTGTTCCAACTAATTTAACACAGAAAGTAACATTGCTGTTTTGAAACAACATACCAGGTGTTTTATTCTAGATCCATGTAGGTGGCCAGCAATGTACTGGCATGATATATGTGGACATTAAAAACCAAACAAAGCCAGACAAACTTGGTAGCTCCTCTTCAGACAGAAGTTATACATGGAAAAACTTGAAAATGGAAAATTTCTTGCCATTTCTCACTTGGTTTTATGGTCACGCCAGGAGAGATTTCGAACTTTTTTTGGGAAGATGACTTTAAGGAAAGTTTAGCCCCCCTTAAGATCCCATCTACTCTATGCCTTCAATTTTCGCTATGGGCAGTAAAGAAGCAAACATCAACTCTAAGAATTACAACTCAAAAGAGTGAGTGTGGAAATACAGTATAATAATTTTTTAACACAAAACATACTTTCCTTTCTATTACCATATAAGTATATACCCCATTTATACACAGAAAATACTTTTAGGATAATCTTTTTCACTAGCCTATTAGCCTTCTTGTAAACTTTTCATCCCATGCTACATTTTGGGAAAATACTGTCTTCTGGTATCCACCACAAAAAAACCCTAGTAAGTCCTTGAAAAAAAATTGCCTTATTTGTTAGTATTCTCTTCAGGCAAGCACTTAAATGCATGCTTAATTTCAAACACATGCTGAAATCCCATGGAAGTGAATCCAAGTGAATCCTTGGCCCCATATCTGCCACAGGCCACCACAATGCTTTTGTCCAACAGTTTACTCTTTCTTGTAATTTTAAACAACTCTAACATAATATAATCTGTCTCTTATTACCTTTACAGAGCTATTACCTTGCAGGATAATCCTATTTTGAGATGCAAAATAGATGACAGTTTACGGAACTGAACTTTCTGCATGTAGTTTCACACAGGACTCACAAATGAGGTTTTGAGGTTTTTTAGACCTAGGATAACATATGCAGTTTTGAAGAACATTCACTCTTACTCTTCAGAAATGTTTCCCTTACTTGTAGCTTCATGATTTCAGTATAGGAGTGTTTAAATTTCTCAGCATAATTTATGCTCAGCATAATTTGAGATTACCAATTCTTAAATTACCATTTTAAGAACCTGCTTTCTGAAGTTGAATTGTTTTGAAAATGCAGCTAATAATGGCTATTAAGGCAAGAAGGCCTGTCTGATGTTCTGGCCCAAATTTCTACATCTAACACTCTACAGAAGTTGATCCAATAACTTTAGCTAATACTCGTGACCTTTACCTGTGTTAGGATAAAGCATATATTTCTCTGCTATTGATTTGACTATATCCTAAGACAGAAAATCCGTGACTTCTGTTGGTAGGTTCTTTCATCCCCAATTCTTTCCTACCATATATTCTAATCTGAAATATTCATGCTTAGTGTCATGAGCTGTTGTTATTATTTTCTCTCTGTTAAGGCGAAGGGTCCTTTAGAGCCCAAGATATTCTTACCAGGAAGGTAGCTACCATAGCATCATAGGGATAAAAATAAATTTTGGTGAAATTCTTTGTATGTCAAACCTAATATTATCCTCTATAATAAGTACAAAGTCTATTTTTCTTATTAAAAGCTTCAAAATATTTCTATGCCATTTATTAAATTTCTTACAGTGGTGCTTGTTTTTTGCCTGTTAATAATTTATCTGCAAAGTCTGAAGAGTGCTATTTGGAGGTGTGATACATCTTTAACATTTTTTTTCTACCTCCTCACTGACTCTCTTTGGCATGGACAGATACAGGCTTATTATAAGCTCTATTGATGACATTTGAAGCTTTCATATTCTCAATTATTTTCAATTATTTTCAAAATACAGTTCATGCATGGGTTCATTATGGTATCTTGCATTTTATAGCTGTCTTTCCTCTCCACTTGATTTCTATTCATAGCAAAAAAACATGAATTCATGCCCCTGCAATAATTAGCAGTATTAATTGTGATTTTAAAGCACATTATTAGCACTTCTATTTTTCAATTTTCTTTTGCATTTATTCAACCATTTAACCTTTTCATTTCTTACTAATGCATGTGAATGGTTCAATGTATATTAATTTATGTTTTACCCATGCAGAACTTAGCCTCTCTACATTTCCTGAACAGGAAAAGATTGTCCGGGTAATTTGCAGTTTTGATGCTAATTTGTCTGCAAATCCTATTAGCTGTCAGTCTCCAGAATTTGACTTTTCAGATTTGAACAATTTGAGATTTTTGAGGAATATGCTACTACCAAGAATGTACAGCTTCTGCAGATGTGATCACCAATGAATAATCATCCTTGCTGGAAAATCTTGTAAAGGAGACTTAAGTATAGTACTGAACCAGTAGTGATAACTCTCGGTTTTCATTACTTTTAAGCTACTTAACCGTTCCTTTCTGTGAAATATTTATTATCAAATGAGTAGGATCAGAAGAAAGATCTTGATGTACACATATGCCAGAGACCACTGAGTACAACGACAATTTTGCAAAAAGCAGTGACTTCACTAAGGTTACTCTCTCCTCTTCATCCAGAGAATGGAGAGAGAATATCAGTAGGGCATACACATCGTGGTTCTCTCAAAGAGCCAAAAGTTTCTTTCTAAGATATCTAAGACTTCTAAAATTGTAACTCCAGCAAAAGTAAATGAGAAAGTGCAGAAAACTCATTTCACAGGAAGGTTTATTAAGTTCTTTTCGTCCTTTCTGATGGGCTAATTTCTCTGGTTAAGGATCAAAGGCAGTACTAATTGCTTTACTGACACATGTGTCAGCCAGTTACCTGAATGGCAATAATTAAATAAAATCTCACAACCAGCAGCTCACAACATATCCATTCAAAGTGACCACTGAATGGCCAACCACTCTGAGTGTTTGCAACACACAGTTTACGAACAGATTCTGCCCCTCTACTCTGCTCTGGTGAGACCCCACCTGGAGTATTGCATCCAGCTCTGGAGTCCTCCATCCAGTACAAGACGTGGACCTGTTGGAGCATGTCCAGAGGAGGGCCACAAAAATGATCAGAGGGATGGAACGCCTCTCCTGTGAAGAAAGGCTGAGAGAGCCCGGGTTATTCAGCCTGGAGAAGAGAAGGCTGCGGGGAGACCTTATTGTGGCCTATCAGTACTTAAAGGGGGCTTATAAGAAAGATGGCAAACTTTTTAGCAGGGCCTGTAGTGACAGGACAAGGGGTAATGGTTTTAAACTAAAAGAGGGTAGATTTAGACTAGATATAAGGAAGACATTTTTTACAACGAGGGTGGTGAAACACTGGAACAGGTTGCCCAGAGAGGTGGTAGATGCCCCATCCCTGGAAACATTCCAGGTCAGGTTGGATGGGGCTCTGAGCAACCTGATCTAGTTGAAGATGTCCCTGCCCATGGCAGGGGGGTTGGACTAGATGACCTTTAAAGGTCCCTTCCAACCCAAACTATTCTGTGATTCTATGATTCTAAATTTGTAGACTAAACAATATTTGAAACTAACTGCTCAGTGATAAGTATGGCTGGCAGAGCACTATCACTTTGCCTTTTTAAACAGTTTTTCATGTTAACTGCCCTCCTTTCACATGAACAAAATCCTGCCATTCTTTCTCCATCATGCTGCTGGACACTAAAGTCTCTCCACCTTCTTGGTGTTGCTGGACATGCTGTCCTCTCTTTCCTGGCACTGGTGCTAGACTGTCTCTGTATTGCTGCAGCAGTTGGGCTTGGGACCTCTTCTGGCAGTGTTTTGGCTGCTGGCACCTCTCTGTAGTCCTGGCACTGCTAGGTTTTTTTGGCTGCTTTCTAGGTTTTTTCAAGTTTTCCATGAGTCTGCTCTACTCTTCCCCCATATTCTTTTTCATCCTCCTTATGCCTTTACTTACTCTGTAACCTTTTCTTCCTCCCCTTTTCTTCTACCCTTCTCCTTAGCTTACTGCGTTCTCCTAAGCCTGAATAACCTATATAAACATCATAGGAGTGAAACAACAATACAAGAGAAAGGTGACCTATGCTGTTCCACAGTTCAGAGAGGGCAATGGAAGCACCCAGAATGCAGAACTGGTAACCAGAAGTAAAAGATGGCTCTCATCACTTACCAACTGATTCCAAGCAAGAAAAACGGGGTGGAACAAACATGGGGAGATGACAAATGAATGAATTGCTTGCTCACTAAAAAGATCATTAATTCAACCTTTAGAAAAGTTTCTTATTGAAATAGGCATGGGCTAACATTAAAAACAGTGAGATCTCTAAGTGTTCACATTCTAGTGTATATTTCATGACTCAGTGCAGAAACATGAAAATAATAAACCTTTAAAAAATTAGGAAAATATTATTCTGCTTTGCTCTTATACAAACTGTGTATATTTTCTGCATACCAACTAAAGGATTACACTACTTCAATATGAGAAATACAGATTTATATTTTTTCTCAGTCTTTTCAGGAAGATTTAACTCCATGGACAACTTACCTACTTGCTGACTGGAATGCTGTTAACAAGTTTCCCTTCTAAGCAAGTACAACCAAAATGAAACATGAAGCTAAAAGTTAAATGAATTTGTAGGTCAATTACTAGTGCCAGTCTGCAAGGCTAAGCCTGCCTGGAAATGGGGCAATTTGTGTACAAAAATTATTGAAAAAAGGGAATAATAGTTATCTCCAAAAGCAACTGTCAAGAAAATGTTCTCACTTCTTAACTGTGTAAGTGGAAAGACATTATTTAAATTGTTATGTTTATCACTCTTACAGGCCAACAGACCTAATTCTGTGAGTAAGAGGTCCCCAGAAGGCTATAAATGGAAAAAAGCAAGCCTGGAAAAATTAGTTATTTATTTCATTGGGTTTTTTTCCTTTTTGTCCACAGTGCATTAGCAGCTGCATAGCCATAAGAAGACACAGTTCTTCCCTCAAGAGATTGTCCTCTGAAAGTGCTTAGGGTCATAGTTGCTCAGATGTTGATAATAAAGCATTCTAAGACCTCTGTAGTTGTCTCTCAAACAACAAAGCTGGTGAAAGGGCTGGAAGGAATGTCCTATGAGGGGCGGCTACGGACTCTGGGTTTGTCTAGTTTGGAGAAAAGGAGGCTGAGGGGCGAACTCGTTGCTCTCTACAACTTCCTGAGGAGGGGAAGTGGAGAGGGAGGTGCTGATCTCTTCTCCCTGGTAGCCAGTGACAGGACGCGTGGGAACGGTTCAAAGCTGCGCCAGGTGAGGTTTAGACTGGACATTAGGAAGCATTTCTTTACCGAGAGGGTGGTCAAACACTGGAACAGGCTTCCTAGACAGGTGGTCGATGCCCCAAGCCTGTCAGTGTTTAAGAGGCATTTGGACAATGCCCTTAACAACATGCTTTAACTTTTGGTCAGCCCTGAAGTGGTCAGGCAGTTGGACTAGATGGTCATTGTAGATCCCTTACAACTGGAACTATTCTATTCTATTCTATTCTATTCTCATCTTTATAATCATTAGTCGGGCAGTTGCAGGTATTGTGGTAGAAATGCATTTTGTGGGGTTTAAATCCAGAGGAGGAGGTGACTTTATGGAGCGATCCATATGGGCTGTTTCCCAAGTATGATGCTAGATAGAAAAAAATAATATATTCTTTGGCCTATTTATTTCTTAATGTGTCTTTTAAAACACTTGAAAATGTACATGTGGTTAGAATTAATTTAAGAGAAAGCTGACTAATTGTATGACACATTATATCCTTGAAATATATATTCGGTAAACATGTTTTTATATGAAGCTATTCAGTCTGGAAACAGGAAGGTGCTTGCCAGGAAAATGGACTCACATAGTAGCCAGTAAGTAGTCTAATTTGACTTGATTCAACACAAATATTCTGAAGGGTTAAAAGAAGCTCTTTCAAAGTACCTAAATGGATTATCCGCTTTCCTGACTGGATGACCTTGACTAAATATCTTAGCACACCTGCGTATACACATGATTTGCAAAGTCAGGGCTATTGAAGAAGGAACTGATTTCATTAGAACAAATTGCTGCCTCTTAAAGTAATTTGGGAAGCTCAGCTGTATAAAGTAATGAAAAAATTACTCAGTTGGCAAAGAAGGGGAACCTGTCTCGTTAAATGTCTGTGTGAAGCTGAGCACATTACTGTCTTCTGCAGAAAGAATCAGGTAAACTTGCCTAATGTGGGCCTGGCAGCTCTTCGGGGACAGAACACCTGTTTTGTGACTTATCTTTAATTTCTTCTAAGACTTTCTTTGTGAAGAAACAGCTTAACCTGCAAAGAAATAAATAAAAAAAAATCATTTAACTTCTTTAGCACTTTTGAATAGCCTTGACTAAGTAAACTCTAAAGTATTACCTTATTACCCTTTGGCCATCTGTCTTGTAAATATGGGTTTGTGTAATAAATGACCAGACTTATGAAATAAGTGACTGGACTAGCTATGATATTTTATTTCACTCATACAAAAGGCATTATATAAGCAAAATATCAGTGGTGAGTATCAGCCTGAAGCTCTCAGGCTTCATAGCTGCAGCTGCTTTGCACAGGATGAATCTGGAGCACGTTAGAGAGAATGAATGTACTGTGACAGTCCTCAGCATAGAAGGTATTGCCGTGGGTCTTCTATATACTCAGGCTACAGGAAAGCTCTTGAGAATTAATACAGCTGGGAGGGAACTACTAAAAGTAGAGCAATTCCAGGACTGGGACTGGAGAGACAGAAGACACAACTAAATCAAATTAACTTTGCTATGCCCTGGTCTACAGTGTGAACATCTGGACAGAGTTACTGACTGAGGCATGGTTTCCAGATATGAGAAAACATGTTGAGAAGGCTCCCGACAATCCGAGAGTTGATAAATATTCAAAGGGTAGGAGAAATGATCCAGGACTCATATAAAATCTGATTTACCAACTGGTATTGAAAGTGCACTGCTTTTTGCAGAAAGGCTCTTCAGGACAGAAATTATGTCAGCTTTTCCTTTCTTTATAGCTACTGTGTGTAACTGGTACCATAATATCTATGCATAATAGTTCTAATTTTGTTTTTCTAATTGCACATGTTGGTCTTGTTCTTTTTCAGTTGTAGACTACTGTGCTTTGGATAACCAAGGTTGCCAACATGAATGTGTTAACACTGAGGACTCCTATTACTGTAGATGCCGCCTAGGGTTCATTTTAAATCCAGACAAAAGAACTTGCAGAAGTAAGTTGTGATAAGGTTTAATTATGAACAGTTTGTACTTCTTCTATCTTCCAGTTCTCCGCAGTAATATTCCCACTGGTTCTGGGAACACCGAATAACGCGTCAGGTATAGAAAATGTTGGCGTGCCCTGGAAGCCAAAGGTCTTGAAAGCAATGCAAGTTGTTTTGGGGGGTAGTTTGGCTTTTTGGGGGAGGGGCTAAGGATAGGGGGCCTTCCTCTGAACAGGAAGCTTTTAACATGAAACCAGGCTCCTTTTCAACAGTAAAAGCCCAAAGCTTTGTCTTGCATAGTCTCTTCGATTATCCAGATTTTTCAGTTAAAATATCATCTCCCTATCTGGGTAAACAACTCTGTACAAGACAATTTATAATCAGCTTGGTTTGTAGGACAAGCTAAAATTAAATAGAATAGTTCCACAATCAGAGGAAACATTGCAGCCTATTTTCCTACAGATTTGTCTCAAGGGTGAGTTCTTTGATAGAGTGCCAAAGCTCTGGCAACACCAGTATCTTCTACCAAGCTTCCATGTTTCCACCAGGTTATAATAACTTCATAGCTTTACTTGTTTGTTGTTTGTCAAATTTGATTGATAACAGGCTAACAAGCTCAAAAATTACCAGAGTTAGGAGTGGATATAAAGCGGAGGAGAACTGACAGACCAGAAAGTACTCTTGTGAAGGCTTCCCGTAATTGGGAAAACAAGCTAAAACCTCCACAGTGTTTAATGTCATAACTCACTTTCAGGAAATGTGACGGGAGAACCTTCATGTACCTTCCTAGTTACCTTTCTTCATAAATATGGGCCTTGATAAAGAAATGTTACTATTGTGTCTGTAAGCAGACAAACTCCATTAGTTTTAGGTGAGTGGAACTGCTAATGCCAGTGGTGAATTTAGCCCGTATTATTGAATAATGTGTTCAAACATTATTTCTCAAAAAATGCATCAATATAGCACTGCATTTCTGTGCTTTTTACAGCCTTGGGGGTATTTCAGTCTCTATGATGAAAGACTATGTTAACCTATTGTGTATTATACCTGATATCTATTTCACTTAACTTTAACATTTCGAAAGAAAGCATCTAATCCAGGCTGTACATCTGACCTTATGATCAAGGGAAAGATACACACACTTCTAGAAGGCAATTGCTCAAAGCTCTCACACAAATTTATGGAAGTGCCTGTATTTTTCTTGACTGTGCAGGGAGCCTGGATGACTTGCCAGACCAGACACCTAATTTTTAGATTGTCAGAGTCAGGGGAGATGAACTTCCGGACTCCCCAAGGGCCAGACTACAGTTTGTACTGGTTCACATTGCTTGTAGATTGTATGAACTCACCCATTTGTGATGTATCTGTCAGCTAAGGGCTGGCTAAATTCTCTTATACTTCCACATATGCTTCCACATCCATATATTTTTGAAATCTTACTATGGTGTAAGTGCTTTCCACTGCCCAAGCACAAATTTTTATTAATTCCTTCAATTTAAGAATGTGGATTTTAAGCAGTATTTTCTCCCCCAGTTTGAACTGAACAAAGACCTTAAAACTGCATAAACATTTTATATGTCTTGAGTGGGTTTTAGCTTATGGTCTAACAGTATGAATTATTTTAACCTCTTTAAATTGATGATCTACAGAATGCTGGAAGCTGAGAGGGTGTTCTGAGAAAGTAGTGCTTCAGGCTTGTGCTGTCTCTATCCTCTGACTTAGGTATCTATTGCCTGAGACAGCACGTTGAGCTGTATAGACTGTCAGTCTGACCATGTGCTGCTGTCTTTATGTTGGAAACACTCCACCACCACATTCCCAGTGTCATTTCCCCTCTGATCTTGACCAGAAAGTCTCAGCAGGCACATCTATGGTTTCGTGTTGGATCTCTGTGGAATGGAGGAGATCTTTAACATATCACACAAAAGTACACTGCTCTGCAGGGGAGTGCAAGCTGGGCGCCAAGGATGGCTACAAGGCAAGCAGGGTCAGTAATTTCTCTGACAAGGCCTTTGGTCCCACAGTACCCAAAGAAGAAGAACAAAACAGGTCCTATGACAGTAACCAGGCTCAGCCAACAGTCCAGTGATCACCAGACGAGTCCGTAGTGTCAAGAGAGGTCTAAGATCAATTCAGGAAGTCAAGTCGGCCAGTCAGCAGGTCAGGATCAGCAAAATGCAAGGCTAGGCACAGGCGTACCTATAACATAGCTCAGGCAAGAACCAAGGGTGACATTACATGCAGCTCCCACGCTAAGGGGCAGAGGCCACAGACAAGGCTTCTCACACCTCTGTGCATCTCTGCCATGTGAACTGCATTCTGTTTTGTTGTAAATGCTTTAAATTAGTTTAAAATTAAGGGAGAAAGTTCCGTCAGGTTGCAATTAGGGAAAAATCAAAGTGACTGGACCTGGTAGGCCATAGAGATTGATTCAGGTGCGGTAGTCAGGGAAGAATGAGCAAATACTATGTCCTGAATCTAGGCATAAATAAAACTTACTAAGCCACTTTTCCTTACACTTGGTATCTTCTGAGCCTTGCTAATAAAATAAAGCATGAGTGAAAGAACTGTGTAGCTCTTAATGCTGTAAAAGTCAAGACAGCATGAGAGCTCTACAGAGCAAAAGTGTCCCCTAGCTCCCATATGTTATGAATCACACTGCCTTTGAGTCAGCATAAACAACATGAAGAAACAAACTTCAGATCACTGGATTTAAAATGTTTGTAAATTTAAAACCTTTAACATAAATTTCTACATATTTGGCTTATGTACTCAATCTCGGGGATGATCGCCAACTAGCCAAGACTCACACCCATGCCAGGCCAGATCTCTGCATCAGCAAGCAGTCCTGGGCCGGGGGTGCCAGCTCCTGAGATCTCGTGATTATCTCAGAATCCTGGCTTCCCTTTCAAAAATAGAAAGTAAGCTTTTATGCTCATGGCTACAAAGAAAAGCTTGAAAACGTGAATGTTATCAGTACAGTCATGCATATCTGAAAAATGTTTTTTCTGGGAATTATTCCAAACTTCTTAGAAAGAAATACAAGGAACACAGCTCATGAGGGCAACCCTGCCAGCACCAGCAGAGTACTCTATGTGTGGCTGGAAGAGGGCAGCAAATTCAGATTATCAGTGAGGCAGGTAGAGGTCATTCCTAGCTACTAAGTTAACTATTAAGGGGATTTTTGCCACTCTTGCTGCTCCCCTCAAGAGGACAGATGGTGGCTTCTGCTTGTACTTAGGGGTGCTGAGCCTCAAGTGTTGTTCTTTAAGGAAGGCCTCTGTTTGAGTTGTGGGTGGGTTCACATGAGCTGTAGCTGGTAGAGGCCTCCTGTTAGCATCCTTAATCTGGACTGTGTTAATGAAGCCCTGTGAAATGTGTTTTTAGTGTTCCCAACATAATAGCCTCAAGGTTCCAACAAAGATAATAATACATATTTCTCAATTCTTCTGGTCATCTTTAGAATCGGTTACCTAGGAAAAGTCTGTCCTGCACACTTGAGTTAGCAAGGATTTGAGCAGGTAAATGCAACACAGCACTGAGTTGGTCTAGAAGGCATACAGCTGTATTCCTCTGGTGCACACATGTGGCTTTATGGTTTCTGTCTCTTCAGTGCACTCTTGAACAAACCATATTTTCTAATTATTTTTTTTAGTAAACAGATAAGATGTCCCTGTGTTACGTACATGTGTGTGTGCATATGCTGTCATAAAAAGCTTTGGTAAAGGAAGTGTTCTATAAATATATGAAGTGGAGTTCATAAATGATAAAATACTCCTCTTGGGTTTTCTTAGAAAGTCACATTCTACTTTGTTTGTCCTGAAAATATAGGTGGTTTATTATTGCTAAGGGCTTTCATCATATATAAAGGCTCAATAGCATTAGCCCGCCACACATACAAGGAAAGAACAGTTCTTGCCTCAGGAAGCCAATTACCTCTGGGAATAATAATTAACTTCTGAATGTCGGTTTTCAGGTTGTGTAATGAGGTGTTCAAAAGTGCCTGGATGTCTTTAAAAATGTTGCTTACTTGATTTATGACTTGTTTATCTATTTTTAGCAGTGCTGAGGGGCTAAGACCATTCTTTCTCGAGTATAAATTAATTAACTCCACTGATACAAAACTAAGTGATGGCCAGACACTGCATCTAAGTGAATGTCAGGTTCTTTGACTTCATCAGTAGTGGTAAACACTATGTGGTAAATATCCCAGTGCTTACTGCACAATTACTTTCCTTGTTAAGGTACTTTATACACAAGTAGTGGCTGTTTCTAGGCTTTGCTCGTCTTTCCTTTCATAAGCATTTTAGATGGAAGAACTATGTAGCAAACACCAGAGCTGTTAAAACACCAATGCTCCTGATGACCTGATTGTCCTGCTTTGATACGATGAATGGCATTCAAATACGTTGTAAATACACATTTGTGTATTTATTACAGATCATATCTAACTTGCTCTGAGTAAAATAAAGAGGCAGTTTTGATGAGGCAATGTATAGGACTTAGCTGCAAAATATTAAGAAATATTTAAAATTCTAACTGCTCTACTGCATGTAGTACATGTGTTTCGAAGAATTCATTTAAGTATACATATCAGGTATACCCAAGTATAGCAGATATTTGGAAAAAAGGAACATTTTATTTTCATAGTTTGAAACAATATGGTAAAAAGACAGAATGGTGCCTAGAAAAAAAAAAAGGCTAAAGAAAACAAAGTAACTGGGTTTTACCTAGCTTATTTCTGAGGAATTATATTCCTCACTGACACAATTTTTTCCCTTTTAGGACCAGACTATTGTGCTCTTCAGGACCATGGCTGTGAACAGGAATGTGTTAATACAGATGATTCCTATTTTTGTCGATGCCAAGAAGGATTTAGACTTAATCCAGATAAGAAAACATGCAAAAGTGAGTAATCCTTTGGACACAATAAAGTTCATCTGCTTCTATTTCTTAAACCTGCTGTGAATGGTTTCCCTCCTGAAAGGATGAAAGTTTTCTCTATAATTAAGGTTGAAACAAATGTTTCTTTATAAACTTAATTTTTAACTGAGCCAGTCATGCTGGAAAATATACTGTTTGCTGTTTTGTAGACTAGATTGTATATTAGATGTTTTGTGAAGAGATTTATGGAAACCTGAGGAGTAATATAGGAACCAGAGTGGCTCAAAAACAATAAGTTGATTACTTATTTGAAACTTTCTGACCTTGTCTTGTAGTGACACAAACAGCTTTAAAAAAAAAAAAAAAATCACCTTGCTTTGCCCAGTTGGTTTAGCCAAGGACAGATGTATTTCATTAGCTTGGGAAAGTATTGGATAGGTAACGAAGCTATTAAAATCAACTTGAAGTCACACACAAAACCCCATAGTTTCCTAAAAAATTGTAAAAACAGCCTCAGCAATGTCAGGATTCTAAACCAATCCCACATACTATTTACTTTAAAAAGACTTGCGTGTTACAGCTCTTTTTGAGTGGGGGCCTGGAATCACAGCAGATTTTCAATGTAGTGTTAAAGTTTAAGGAGAATGTATTCAGCAAAATTAACTAGCCTGATCTGGTGACTCAGTTCTTGGTGGGGAGAATTGTACTGCTGATATTTTATGAATAAGAAGCTTGTCTGGAGCAACATAATTATGTTTCTAGATGCTCATAAAGTTTATCTGGTTTTGGAACTGTATTTTCTTTCAGTCTTAAAGATGCATTCTCATGAAGCATCTTTGTCTGCATAGTGCTGTTTTTGCAGCAATCTGTGCTATTCTGCCATTTTTGCAGCAATCCATGCTATTCTAATTTTTATTATCTATACGGTATTTTAATACATTCAGGTTTTTATAGATTGGATGTGCCTTGGTGAGTATAGGAGCACAAGAACAGCATTGTGTAGAATATTTATTGCCAAGGATGTAATTGTGAATTAAAGGCAAATTGTAATTCCCATTTCGGGTATTTTTCCTTAACCTTAGGGGGCTTTGGATTTGGCTGTAAACCTGGTGACGTTCCCAGGATTAAGCTCCTATTCCAAATCTTGTTATAACAAGGCTCATGTTAGATAAGCTTGTAAAATAAAGCAGAACATTTGCATATATGCTGTCTTTATAAATCAGGGAGAATGCATCACTGGTGACTAGCAGCAGGCGTTCCTCCTTCACCACGATGCATGACTTCTGATGACTACAGGAGCAGGTCTATGGGAGTCAAAGTGAAGTCTTGTGTAGCCAAGTATTTGCAATTCGCTCTCAGATCCTCAGCTCACTATCAGGTTTAACAGGTGTCCAAAGCACAGAATCCAGTATCGTTTAAGAAAAGTGAGTTTTTCTAAGCCAATTTACTTCAGAAACCTTCATGGCTGGCTTGAATTCTTCACTGTTTTTCTCTCCACAGAAGTAAACTTCTGTGCTTTAGGTCAACATGACTGTGAACATGAACGTGTTAACTTGGAAGAGTCATTTGCGTGCAAATGTCATCCTGGATACGCCCAACGACACGATGGCAATACGTGCAGGAATGAGTGTGTCTCATGAACTGCAGCGACTAGTTACTGCAGTGGGGCGAGGTGTGAACAGAGTGAGAAAACACCCCTGGTTCCCTTTTGAGATCTTTCTGAGCTATGCAAACCTATGTTACTCTAAAGTCCACCACGAGCCAGGCCTAGTGAAGTAATGCTATAGTGAGATCCCTGATCGGATAGAGAACTAAAGCATCATCTTCTCCAATCCAAATAACTGGGAAAATGTGTTCAGCCAAGGTGTCTAACACAAAGGCAGTGCTTACTGTTGAACATCTGTATCATTGCTGTGGGTTATGTACACTGCAGCACAGCTGATACTGATGTATGCTGATAGGCGGAGATAAGTAGAGACTTCCCCCTTCTATATATTTACACTTTCCGTGATCTGTTCAATAAAATGTCCTCTTTTAATAAGAATGTTACTAAACAAAGAACCAGTGTTGCACCAGAAAAACCCAACAACATTGCCCACTTGATGTCATCCAGTTTCCAGTTTTTAGAAGATACTTTTATAGCAGAGAACCATTTTGCACATCATCTAAAATATTGGCAGCATTTTTCCCTCATGTACTTATGACATATTTTTCCAAAGGAACACACAGGAACTGAAATTAAAAAAAAAGTTGATAGGCCAGGGAGTATTTTTAAATAAACTGTTTGTGATAAAGCCATATTTAAGGAAACTTAGATGTTTTGCAAGAGCTCAGAACTTTTTAACAATTATGGTTTTAGGCTATCGTAAGTTGAATATCTAAAAATTAATATATCCCAAGACACTCATTGTTTTTAAAAATACTGAGCCTGCCCCTGTCTCTTCCTCTTCTTACTTTTTTTTTTACACATGTAATGAAGCACACATGATGACCAAATTTACAGTTGTACTAATTTCTAAAGTCTGGTAATTAGCAGCTTTGTGATTACTCCACTCTTTGAAAGAAAAAAAAGATTCTGCATGAGAACCCGAAGTATTTAAATGTTAAAATTCACATTAGTGTGGGTGTTTGTATTGTAAAAGACAGTGCCAAACAGATGCAATTTTTCACAGAGAATACTGGGGGATTTATTTTCTTTTTTTTTTTTTTCCACATTTTTTGTGTGCTCTGAGAAGTTACACAAGCCTCTTCATGATGATGTAAACTGTTGGAAAAAGGAGAAGGTTCCAGCTGGAACTTGCTTTAGCTAGTAAAAACTGACACCTCAGCTTCATTTGTTCAAGCCAACGTTATCTCTATCTATGTATAATGGTAAACCTGGACCAATTACTGCAAACTTGTTGCTTAGTTAAATAAACTAATAAACAGCAATATTTAGAACTAAGTAATTTTACATTAAGTACAGAATTTTTTTAATGTAAACAAATAGCTGCAGACATGCCTGTTCGCATCTGTAAATGATTTGTAAATAGAGACATATGACATTGTGTTTGTGTCTGAGGGAACTCCACTGCTTTTGATCAAGTTAAGCTAAAGTGATTTGGGCCTATATAACTAAAAATAGCCATTAACAAGTCGGCAATAAAATATTATAAGGAAGTTCAGTATAAAGCTTTTTTCCTGAAATGTGCTTTTTCTATACTTACAGAGTCAGCAGATTACATAGTACATCTGCAAGTGCACGTATCTCACCCTACTGCTTTGCTGTCCATTCTATCAGACAATATAATTTTAAAATCCAATTCGCACCTCTCTCCCTTCCCCCACCCTTCATCTTTCACACAACCAGTTGCTAAAAGACTAAGACTAAAAAAACTATTCCATTTTATCTTACTTAGAATCAGAAAAATCAAAGAAAAGGAACATATTAAGACACTCTCGCACTCATAATTTATCTGTCCTCCACTAGGCTTTAACTGCTTGAACCTGTTGGCAGGTTAAAGTTTTAAATTGGTGATTTCTCATCCTGTTGAAAAAGAATTTACTGTTTATGAAATAATCTGAAAACCATAATTTCTCTTTCAAAAGTTACTAATATTCATACTTTCTCTCTGAGAAAATTATGGTGAATAAAAGATAGAGTCTTGCTTTTTGAAGAAAGGAAGCATGATTCTGTGGGTAAGACTAGGCGGGACTTCAAGGTTCTCCCTTCACTCTACTTCGCGTTAGTTTCCCTTTGTGGTTTTTGGCAAGGGAGATCTGCACTTCATCAAGTTTGTTATCTGCCAAGTGGGGCTGTTGTATTCATTTCACGTAGGTGTTGTTAATTAAACTCAGGTCACTCAAATAGATGGGGATACTGCATAAATAAAAAGCTGTACTGATCTTTTTCCCTTGCTCTGCAAAGGCATCGTGTACTAACTACAATGTCATAGTGTATGTATCTAAAGCTCCAATGTGATTTCTTCAATTATTAACACAAATCAACAGGAGTGGATCACTGTGCTGAAAGCAATCATGGCTGCGAGCAACTGTGCCTAAATACTGATGCCTCCTATGTCTGTCAGTGCTCTGAAGGATTTGTCATCAATGAGGACCTAAAAACCTGCACACGTGAGTCTTGTGAGAACCTCCTTGATCTCAGCTCACCTGGGAAAGGTTTCTGTTTTCATACAGGGAAGAGGACACACCTTCAATTTATTCTTACAGTCTCCATTTCGATAATACTTCAATAATTATTTGAAAGCAAAAACAGACAGAAAAAGGACTTAGAAAAGGATAGTTGTCAAGATGACTGTAAATCCTCACATATTCAGAAAAGCTTTGGAAGATCTGTTCATCCCCAGGGTTGAGGACTGTTTTTCAGTCACATAACAAATGTGTCTGACTGACAGGTCATCTTGACAGCAGTGTCCCCCAGGCAAACTGCATCAGCTTACCTGGGGCAGGAGGAGAAGTGAGTCCCACACTGAGCTTTACATTTTGCATGGGAACGCTTAATAAATGAACAAATGTTGTCCTGACAGCTCTCCACCCTTTGTAAATCTAATGATCATTGAGAGTCATTGCAGTTCACAAATAGCCAAGTCATCTCCTTCACTGGAAAAATAGTATCTAGAAAGGGCCAGGAAAAGAGGAATGTGAATGCATTTTGCCTGTTGACTTTTCCTGGACGTCTGATGAGAGGGTTTTGGCCACTTTTTCTACAGATTTTGGAGGTACATTATTTTTCAAGCTTGTTGAGTGTTGGAGCAGCTCCAGAGTTTGCTCCTTTTCTTGCGCTCAGGCAACACAGTTTTAACAGAAGTCAAACTGCAAGTGCTCAGTCACAAAAATGATCTAGGGAGAAGTGAGGCAAATCAGCAAAGGCAATTTGTCTTTGTCTTTAACCTTGTCTTTGCCTCCATACTAACCTTTTTAGCCCCATCCAATACCTTGACAGATTTTGCTTCTGTCTGCCACTGCAGCACTCTAGAAAGGGGCAGACAGTAATGCAAAAGCCAAACTAGTGTACATTTAACAGCAATAGGTCTACTAGAAACAATTTATCTAGACATTTATCTAAAAGAACCACTGGAAATTTAGAAGCAGCCAAACTATGGAGTTTTATCAACTTGCAGATGGCAAATCCCTTTTCCTTTGTAATAAAAAGAGGTGTTTTTTTTACTTGAGTTATTTTCCTCCAGGCCGTACTTGCAGAACTATCAGCAGCATTGAAACAGTGCTGTGGCTTCTGGAATCCTTCTGTGCAATGAAACTGAGACCTTTTGAACAGCTCCTCTTCTTGCTAGCATACCCCTCTCCTCATATATATTTAGGAAAGAGATTTGTCCTATTCCAGAGGTCCAGATAAGTTGTTGAAACCTCGTGGACATTTTTAGGCTATCATCATGAAAAGAGTTTTGGCACTTTGGGATTTCCTGAATGAGCAATTGAATGGAAGGGATTAGCATTTAACATGCACCACTCCTAATGGGAACGCATCTGGGAATTACAATTCTGGTGTCATATACTCAGGCACAAGTATCTTAAGACAGCTGTGGGAACACCTGAATGGTCAACAGATTTCTACTGTGACAACTAATTACAAAAAAAATGAGTGACACTGTGTGTGTAGCCAATAGACAGTAGCAAAAGCTGCCTGCAGGATCCCAGGGGTCCTATGTCTTTGTATTACAGAGAAGAAACACTTAGGAAATTTGAGATGAAAAATGGACCGTATTTGACAGTACTTGTCATTTGCAATTCTTTGCAAAAGTTTGAATAGTCTAAGTCAAAGCCCACTGTGGTCCCTGGGAGGTTTTCTGCTTGCTGCCACAGCAGCTGGGTCAGGCACACAAGTGAGTTCTGGGGACCCGCCACCTTCACATCGGGCCATTTAGAGACTGTATTTAAAGAAGAGGTAGCTTTTATGTCTTTGCCACTGTCTTATATAAAATCATTGCTAAAGTGTTTTGTTTTGGTTTTTTTAAATTCAGTTTGTAAGTACTGAGACGTGGACTCTGTTGAGCTATGTTAAGCATAGGAAAGTATGATTTCTCAGCTCTGCTTAAAACAACCAATGGAAAGTACACCACAAGACCCTCTTATTTATATTCTCAGATAAGGAACTGGATTATTATTTAAGCAGTTCAGTGTATTTATATTTACTTGCTTATATGCCATGCAGGTACTAGAGATGAAAAATAATTGATGGATTATTTGTTAAATTTTTTTAATAACTTCAATTACTCCTACAGGAGTTGACTATTGTGCTCTGAGTGATCATGGCTGTGAACATTTGTGTGTAAATGGCGACAGATCTTATACTTGTCAGTGTTTTGAAGGATACAAGCTTCGTAACGACGGGAAAACATGTAAACGTAAGTTATTCAGCAACTCAGAGTTAGATTTTTGTTACACATATAGATGAAATCTGTAAGGAAGGATCTGATTGCCTAAACGATGCTGTCCAGTGTCATTTTAAATGCTCAAGGATTCCAAAAGTTCATAGTTTCCCCTTTGGTGTCATTTGCCAGCAATGTCAATATCTTGGATATGCTAAGGCATCTAAAGTGGTACTGGATGCATACTTTTAGGCACCTGAATCACACCCTAAATGTCTGTGCCATTTAAAAAGTAGCCCTGAAATTGGACTGTTGTGGTTCCAAAACTACTTTATTTTGACTTACATCCTTATATGGGACAAATGTCATCTTCTTCTCAAATCAAGGCAAAAATCTATAATGTTTCTAAAGTTTTATACAGTCTTATAAAGCCTTATTAAAGTCTTATAAAGTCTTATATTAAAGTCTTATACAGCATGAAGCTTGCAATTAATGGAAAGTTCATTTTGTCCAGCATGGGATAAGGATGATTGCAAAAGAGATATCATAATTGCATTACACATTTGACTACATTATGCAGTTATGATGAGTGCCAGATATCAAGAAAAAATTCATTACAAATTTTTATCCACTTCTATAGATTTGATCACTAAGTGATCAAAGAAGAATCATGGATAAGTCTCTGAAAAACACACAGGCATTAAGTATTTTGTAACTGTAATCCGAATAATATCCATAGATCTCATCAATATCTGCTGTTAAAAAACATTTACAGAAAAAAAATTAAAGTCATCCAGATACTACCATGACAAATGAAAAGCTCTTTATTCTCAGTTTGTGTATCACAACACCACCCTACTTTATTATTCCATGCAAACAGAGACAAATTCTGCTTGTCTCAAAAAGTACTGAAAGTACTGACATTCTAAAAGCAAGTGAAATGTACTGTCCATGCAGAAGTCCAGAGGGATCTAGATAGATTGGAGCATCGGGCTATGATCAATGGGATGAAATTTAACAAGTCGAAATGCTGGATTCTGCACCTAGGACAGAGTAAAGCCACGCACAAGTATAAATTGGGAGAGGAGTGGCTGGAGAGCAGCCCTGCAGAAAGGGACCTGGGGGTGCTGGTCGGCAGCAGGCTCGGTATGAGTCAGCAGCGTGCCCTGGCAGCCAGGAGGGCAAACCGCACCCTGGGGTGCATCAAACACAGCACAGCCAGCCGGTCAAGAGAGGTGATTATCCCGCCCTACACAGCGTTGGTGTGGCCTCACCTCGAGCACTGCGTGCAGTTCTGGGCCCCACAATTTAAGAAGGGTGTGAAGGTCCTTGAATGTGTCCAGAGGAGGGCAACAAAGCTTGTGAAAGGGCTGGAAGGAATGTTCTATGAGGAGCAGCTAAGGTCTTTGGGTTTGTCCAGCTTAGAGAAAAGGAGGCTGAGGGGTGATGTTATTGCTCTCTACAGCTTCCTGAGGAGGGGAAGTGGAGAGGGAGGTGCTGATCTCTTCTCCCTGGTAGCCAGTGACAGGATGCGTGGGAATGGTTCAAAGCTGCGCCAGGGGAGGTTTAGACTGGACATTAGGAAGCATTTCTTTACCGAGAGGGTGGTCAAACACTGGAACAGGCTTCCTAGACCGGTGGTTGATGCCCGATGCCCCAAGCCTGTCAGTGTTTAAGAGGCATTTGGACAATGCCCTTACAACATGCTTTAACTTTTGGTCAGCCCTGAAGTGGTCAGGCAGTTGGACTAGATGATCGTTGCAGGTCCCTTCCAAATGAAATAGTCTTCTGTTTTATTCTAAGTCCTTGCAGGAAAATAAAGGGTGTGGGGAAGAAAGTGAAAGCAAGATGTTAGTTTATCTAATGTTAATTAACAGATTTTACTTTATTTTATTTTGAAATATGAATTGTATCTAAATTTTGTATCAGAAAACCCCACTGAACATCAGTTTGCCCAATTATAGCTGACAATTTTCCAGAATTTCACAGCAAGATCATATAATTTGTCTTTCTCGCTACCCTTAAATACTACATACACTGAACTTTTGTAATCCTACTTTACAGAAAAATGACAAACACCTTCTGAACTTAAGCACAGAGAAAAAAAAGCATAACTATTTCAGGTTTGAGCACGTTCATTACTGAAGATAAAAAGATGATAGAAAGATCTGTTTCTCACCAGGAAGTTTACTTGAAATGTGGATGTGGGATTTAGGTGCCTTTGGAAATCCCTGTGCGTCACTAATCTGCATGCTAGGGACACATGAAATTCTACAAACTCTAGAACTGGAACAGTGCACTTTTCCTTAATAGTAAGGTTATAAAATTAGCAGGAGATGCTACCTTTTGTTACAACAAAAAGAGACAGCAGGTGCTATAAATGATTTGCAGGATTGAGTCCAGTATACTAGCAAGGAGAAGAACATTCAGTAGCTGGGAATTGTAAGACTTCGAACATCTTGCCCTTAACTAACACAATTTTTTATCTATTAAATTATTCCCAGGTAAAAATGTCTGCAAATCAGTCAACCATGGATGTGAGCATGTTTGTGTTAGTGCTGACAATTCCTACATCTGCAAGTGTCGTGAGGGATTCGTATTGAGAGAAGATGGCAAGACGTGCAGAAGTGAGTGACCGGTATCTATTGAACATTTTTGCATGTGCATCAGGCAAGAAAAAAAAAGAGATTTTCGCTTCTTACTGGAAAGAAAACTTTCTTTTGATATCTACGTTTTTTTAACATGTTTTCATTCAAAATCTATATTTATATCAATCATTCCCAGGAAGGGACATCTGCAAATCAGTCAGCCATGGCTGTGAGCATATTTGTGTTAACAAAGATGACTCGTATGTTTGCAAGTGTCATGAGGGTTTTCTGTTAAGAGAAGATGGGAAAACATGCAGAAGTAAGTACTCTGATAATTACTTTTATCTACAGTGTGTAGATTTGTGGAAGTGTTCTAACAAATACAACAACAACAGTTTATTGTTATAATACAGGAGTAGTATTGTTATACTTGCCAGAAGCTTGTAAGAGACTCTCTGGATGGAAATAGTGTATTTTAGTATCCGAACTGATATGACTGGAGGCAAAAAAGAGACACAATTTTTCAGGTACCAAGAGTTAAAAGTGTTTGTTGCCTAAATTTTTGCCCATTTCTTCCAGTGATATCAGTAGACCTAATAAAAGCTATTACTTCTCACTGCATGATACATTCACTGTAGATGTCCTTTAACCAAATATCATCAACCATTCTCAGATAAAGACATTTGCAGTTCAGTTGACCATGGCTGTGAACATGTTTGTGTTAATGCTGATGAGTCATACCTCTGCCAGTGTTATGAGGGATTTGCCCTAAAGGAAGATGGAAAAACATGTAGAAGTAAGTATCCTTATCTTTAATAGAAGATCTCCTTTAAATCTATGCATTCGTAGAAGTGTTTTAAATACCAGCAACCTTTTTTTTTTTCCCCAGATAAAGATGTTTGCAATTCTGTTGACCATGGCTGTGAGCATGTTTGCGTGAATACCGATAGTTCATACATTTGCCAGTGCTATGAGGGTTTTGTATTGAGGGAAGATAAGAAAACGTGTAGAAGTAAGTTATTTTATGTTACTGTATTTTTTTCACTTAGAGGTCTACTGAAGAAATATATTGTGTTAGAGGTAGGTCTTCTTATAGGGGATTTTGCCTGACAAAAAGGAGGGTAAATTATTTCTTTACTAGGAGCTTATTACTTTTAGTCTTTAAAGTTTTGGAAATGTTCTCATTCATCAAACTGTATTAAATAAAATCTAAATTATTCCTAGATAAGGACTTCTGCAAATCAGTCAGTCATGGCTGTGAACATCTTTGTGTTAATAATGACGATTCATACACTTGCCAATGCCATGATGGATTTGTACTAAGGCAAGATGGGAAAACATGCCGAAGTAAGTAGCTTATGAATAAAAGAAGAAATTTCATTTTCCTTTTATTAGGAGATCATTCAACTGATTCACAGTGGTCAGAACGGAATATTGTTCTCTATAGATCATAAGATTTCTATGAATTAATTATTGTTTGAACTAAAGATACATTTCAGAAAATCAGCCAATTTTAAGGTTAGAATGTAGCTTTTTAAATGTGAACTTCATTTCTAGATTGAATATGTTGAGTTTTAATGTTGAGAATAGGATGTTGCTGCATTTTACTTTGATGGGTTGAAGTTCTGATTGCCACTGTATTGTTCCACGTATATTCATGCAGATCATGACTTAACCTTTTCCTTAACCTCTTAGCATGTCCTTTTGTAAATGATAAGGAGGTGAAACTCCTTCAGGCTCTTTACATGTTTTCTAATCTTTTCATAAGTCTCTTCTTGCTTCCCTAAAACCTCTGCTATTTATCAGCATCCTTGTGGAGGCTCCATGGTGGTACAAAGTCTTCTAATAGGAAACACACCAGGGTCAGGGTAGACGAACTATAACCCACCTAATTCTTATTTGAATCTACCTTTTTTTTTTATCTTTTATCTTTTTTTTTAATCTATCTTTTTTTATGACCAAAGATAGCATTAGTCTGTGACCAAAATATTCTGCCAGCATTTGTGTTCAGTTAGTTATCATCTACCATGATCATAAGCTGTTTAAGACTCTCAGTAACACAGGTGTCCCACATCCTGCACGTACAGCCTTCATTCTTTGTTTCTAAATGTATAAGCTTAGTTCTGGCTATTTTAAAATACGTATGATTTGCTGTTATCCAGCTTGCAAAAAGATTCATGTCTCCTTATATCAGCAGCTGCTCCATTTTTATTTGCCATTCTCTCAAAACTGGAGTAACCTACAAACTTTGTAAGTGATTATTCTGTATTTTCTTTTGGATTGTTCATAAAAATGTTAAGTAGTAGAGGAGCAGGGCAAATTCTTAGAAAGCAAGCCACTTGATGTTCCCCGTTTACAATTTATTCTGAAGACCTCTCTAGCCAGTGTTAATCCATATAATGTTGGTTCTGTAGTCTGTTTTCTTAATCAAAATAAATATGAAGACTGCTGCCTTACTGAATGCTCCATTGTATGAACAGCATGAGCTTTATGAACCAGCCTCATAATCAATTAAAAGAGATATTTATTTAGTTTTCCAGGATCTATTTTTCCATAACACCAAATTGATTTATATTAATTCTCTTTCTTTGATTTTACTCTGAATCAAGTTCCACATTAGCTATTCCATTATTTTAATGCAGATCAATGTCAAGCTGTCAGGCTTACAATGAACTACTCATCCTTTTCAAACACTGGAACAATAGTATTTTTTCAGTGTGTGTGCATGCACTGGGGATGGAGACTGCTCAGTGTTTTCGGGCTTCCTCAGAGTTCTAGGAGTTACTGAAAAATAACACTAAGTATCCAAGATGTTCTTCAGCCAGCTCTTTTACAACTCTTCACTGCAAGTTATCTGGAGTTACTGATTTAAAAATGTGTGTGTTCAGTAGGTGCTGTGTGACCTACTTCTCAGCTGATGAAACTCTTCACTCCAACAATATCATCAGTAGCCTATTTCATAAGTTCAGACCTGAATACACTAAATATTTTTAACATTTCTGCATTAAGATTGGCAATTCTACCATTTCTATCTATTAATTAACGATACATTGTTAGAATGCTTTTTGTTCCTAATAGTCTTTAAATAACTCATAATATCCTTTATTTTGTTGGCCATGTACCCCCTTGTCCTTTATCTTATTATTTCAGTGTTTTCAAATTCCTAATGTTTTCATGTTCAGTAAATACTGTGAATGTTCCTTTCTTTCAATCATTCAAATCTTATAGCTGTTTTCAATTTCAATTTCTAAATGAGGTTGCTTTTTTAACTACTCTGGCATTCTTTTTAGATTATGGGACTACATTTTTGGGGTGTACCTAGTAAAATAACCTTAAATAGAGTGCAATCATTCACTTTTTTTTTTTTTTATTCCCCCCGCCCATCCCAAAATACTCTGGCTCATCTTTGCTTTGAGCTGTGTAAAATTCATCCTTTTGAAGTAACAGCCATGTCTGCTGCTGGTTTGTATTTGCTTTTGTTTATAAAAAACAAAGGTATCTGAGTTGCACACTGCTGTGTATAAGCAGATGCTAATTTTTACTTACATGATAATTTCTTCTTTATCTGCTATAATGGGATCTAGTTTAGATTGCCATGTCTTGAATGTAATGCTTGTAGAGTTAGAAGATTGTCCTCTGTAGTAGTTTTTGGAATTTTTGTATTGGCAGCATGAGACCTCCAGGTAATTTGGCTCAGACTGAAGTTCTTGTAAAAATATAAGTTTTTCTTCCCTAC
>NW_009187278.1:26199-47342 GCF_000690835.1 Fulmarus glacialis
GTATTTAAGAGTCAATCTGAACTTGGCTGTCAGTACTCTTCTACTTTCTATGTAAAGGTAGTTCTCCATTAGCGATTGAGAGTATTTTCTTTTGTGTTACCGTGATAAAGAAACAGGGAATGCTGATAGATGGCTCCACTTCCTTCTGTACTTTCTCCCCATTTATCCTTGAAGAGGTTTTAACCAACTGGTTTTAACATTGCAGTAAGAGTCAATCTGAACTTGGCTGTCAGTACTCTTCTACTTTCTATGTAAAGGTAGTTCTCCATTAGCGATTGAGAGTATTTTCTTTTGTGTTACCGTGATAAAGAAACAGGGAATGCTGATAGATGGCTCCACTTCCTTCTGTACTTTCTCCCCATTTATCCTTGAAGAGGTTTTAACCAACTGGTTTTAACATTGCAGTCATACAAATCCTCCCATCAATTTTCAGCAGTACCAGTTAGATTTTATTTATCCTCTTAAATGAGTAGTTCCTATTCTTCTGGGGTTGGTTTATGCAAATTCTTGGCATTGATGCAAGGATATTAAAGAAATATTTTGCTTCATGTCCTGTGGTGTTTTGCTTAATTTTGTTTTTAGCAGCATGAATTTGTGCTAAATGACTGTACTACATTATTCCCTCCTTTCACTCTTACTGCTCTTAATATAAAGTCCTCATCCTCAATCTAGTCAGATTAATCCTAAAATGATTGTCAGTGGGAAGCCATCCAAACCGTGAAATTCTTTCTGCTCAGATGGAAAAGAACTCATGCTCTATGTAAGCTAAGCTGTCTCATTTAACTAGCCAGAGATTTGCTTTCAGTTTGCAGGCTTCCATCTTTCTTTGCTCATGGGATTACCCCCACAGTCTTTGTAATTATAAAAAAAGTTTAACTAGCAAACCACATTAAATATTATCTAACTATTCCCAGGCAAGGATATTTGCAAATCAGTCAACCATGGCTGTGAACATGCTTGTGTTAATGCTGGTGATTCATTTGTTTGTAAGTGTCAGGAGGGATTCCTGCTAAGAGAAGATGGAAAAACATGCAAAAGTAAGTAGTCTGATATTTATCAGCATACTTTTTATCTGCAGCTCATGCTTGTGTAGAAACGTATTAACCAGCAAGAGCTGTCATCTGTTTTCAGATAAAGATCTTTGCAAATCAGTCAACCATGGCTGTGAACATATTTGTGTTAATACTGGTGATTCGTATATCTGCAAGTGCCATGATGGGTTCCTACTGAGAGAAGATGGGAAAACCTGCAGAAGTAAGTAGCATGAGAACTTAATTTGATGAATTACACATATAATTGAGGCCTCTGCTGAGGTATGTTGACTACCAACTCTTCTGTTTGCAGACAAGGATGTTTGCAATTCAGTCAACCATGGTTGTGAACAAGTTTGTGTGAATACTGAAGATTCCTACATCTGCAAGTGTCGTGAAAAATTCATACTGAAGGAAGATGGAAAGACATGTAGATGTGAGTAGCCTGAGCTATAGAAGTATGTTTTTATTTGAGGCTTTTAAGTGCTGTGGCTGTGATTGTTTGCATATGTGTATGTTTCTGATTTCCAACTATTTGAGCAGGTTAATAAAAGATATTATCTCTCCCTAATGAAGCTCACCTCACAAACTCCATCCACTCTTTTCAGATAAAGATGTTTGCAACTCAGTTGACCATGGCTGTGAACATATTTGTGTTAATGCTGATGATTCCTATATCTGCAAGTGTCATGAGGACTTCATACTGAGGGAAGATGGGAAAACTTGTAGAAGTAAGTTGTTTAATCTTTGTTTTGTACTTTCTGATCTGTTAATGGAACACACTATGCAACGGTAGTGTGTTATTTGTGTCTTAATATAGAATCAACTTCATGGAAGTGAGCTCCTTCATGGAAGATTACTGCCATAATTTTTACATTTTGTGAAAGTTATTTACCTAGCTTACTGTGCTAAATATAATTTTCATTATTCCAAGGTAAAAATATCTGCAAAACAGTCAACCATGGTTGTGAACATGTCTGTGTTCCAACTGGCGATTCATATATGTGTCAGTGTGACAAGGGATTTATACTGAGGCGAGACAGGAAAACATGCAGCAGTGAGTAGCTGAAACTTTTATGAGGAATATGTTTTTTCAGTCATAAAAGAAATAACAGACTTAATTTCACTCAAAGCTTGTTCATGCCAGTTTTGCATTTGAGAAATGGTCTAATAAGGAAATTCTCTTAACAATTCTCAGATAAAGACCTGTGTAAATCCATTGACCATGGCTGTGAACATGTGTGCGTTAATAATAACAATTCATACAGCTGTCAGTGCCATGAGGGTTTTGTTCTGCGACAAGATGGGAAAACATGTCGAAGTAAGTAACTCAATATGTCTGTCAGCCACTCTTCTCTGGCATTGCTACGAACAAAGATCTTATACTCCGTTGTCATACATTCTTCAAATATAACGTTTGAGGTCTTTGAATTTATAAATATGTTAAATAGCATACATATAAATATTTCAATTTTTCCTAGATAAAGATGTCTGCAAATCAGTTGCCCATGGTTGTGAACATATTTGTGTTAATAATGACGATTCATACATCTGCAAATGCCAGGAGGGATATGTACTAAAAGAGGATCAGAGAACATGCAGAAGTAAGTACATTTTATTTAGAAAGCATTTGTTTCTTTGATTTCTAAAATTACTTGACCTCACTTCAAATGCCTCACTTCAAAAAATGCCTCACTTCAAAAATGATACAATATTTGAAAGCCCAAAGCATCTGTGAGTGTGATGGAAAATGTCTTGAACAATTAACTTGATGCTCTATAAGCAAAAAAACTAACAAATTGGAAGAGTTGTTTTGGTATAGCATCAAGCACGATAATAATTCTTTCCAAACATCAGGAAAAAAGCCAAAGTGAAATCTTATTATCAAGGAATGTGCACTTTAATCAGATCCATATACTATGGAGCTTTTATCTTTATATACTCTGTTTTAAAATATCGTTAATTCTATTTGCTTATCTTCTAACATGACATGCTTAGAGTATGACATGCATTTATCTCATCACCCCTTAATTCTTGGAGGAGAAATTCTTCTACTGGAACTCAGTAAAAACATTTGTTCTGCAAAAATATATGCCTTAGCTGGGGAGACTATTATTACCAAAAGAATGGTAACATGTTCATGGCTGATCTCAATCCTAACTAAAACCATTCACCATGAACTGCTGCCCTATCTTGACTTGCGCAATGATATTGAGGTGGTTCTGATATTCATGTTCATTGCATTTCCATCGCCTTAGTACACGCGACACATCTTTTCCTCAGATGACTGCAGAAAGGAATTATTGGACAGCAGTTTTAAAATAGAGCTATTGTCTAAGAAGAAAAGCCCAAGCTTTAAAGCTGGAAATTCCTTATTCCTACACTGACTTGGTAACAGACATCTTCAGTTATTTCTGCAGTCAAAGTAATTTCTGCTGCACAATTCTCTCTTGTATAGTGCTTACAGTATTCTTATTATACAAACATCAGAGATGAGTGGAGGTCAAAGTTCATTTGGTCCAGACTAAGATGCAAATCTTACATTTCTTAGTATGGCAAATTCTCCCTGGAAGCTACATTGATCAAATAGGAGCTGAGCATCTCTGCAGCCAGCCCCTTGCACAAAGTGCACTAGTCTATGCCTGCTGGAGGCAATTGCTTTCCGGAATAAAAAAACACCTGGCAGAACCAGTCTGCAGCTTCAAAGACATTCTCCAGTCCCTAAATTCCCTAACCTTGTCATGGATGCACGGTGACTACAAACTGCTTTGATTTTTGCGTGTGGACTTGCCAAACTCCAAATTTGTCAGTCTCCTGACAAACTCCCGGAATGGTAAGCTTTAATGGGTAAACCAGAAAAGGTCAATTTCAGCAATACATAAGCCTTCAATTACAACATTGTTAGAGAGTTACAAGCAAAAAAACTTATATAAACAATTCTGATCCATGTTTAGCAGCTAGGCACATTTCTAGCATTTACTCTCTCACCTATAGTTTTTTAGCTGTTTTTCTGCCACTAGAGGTTTAAGTTTGTGCTATAAAAACATGTGCATTGTCTGAATTTTGTCCCCAGACTTGAACCTCATTCTAAGCTCTAGGGCAGGCCACCTAACCCTTTTCTTCTCGCTCAGCCTTCCCCAAGCTCTTTGGCTTTTGCCTCACTGTTCCCTGCCACTCTAAATATGACTCCTAGATTTTCACCTTATATACAAGCGTGGCTTCACTGACTCATTTCTTTGTACCACCTTTACCTTTTTGCTACTTCTGCAACAAAAATGCTGCTCCAATGATTCTCTTCCATGTCTTTCAGTGCTGGTTATCTACACAGATGTAAAGTTAGCATAGGCCTATCCCTGGAAGAAAACAATGGCAACTCTGTCTCTATATCCTAGCTATATTCTTCAGTTATACAGTTCTCTCCACTTAACAGTCATTCTTAAAATTTGCCAATTGTTGTTGTATTTTTAAGAGTTGTAGTATTCTGCAAAGCAGCATGTCTCAGTAAGTATTCACTGTGATTATATTTTTGTTAAACTCTTGGTCATAGGTACACTCTTAGCTTTTGATACAGCCTGTACCCATCTTTAAACATGCTGGCAAAGTTGGATGAGCCAGGAACAAGGTACTCTAGATGATCTCTGAGTTTATGCAGTCCCTGGGTATCTAGGTTCCTTTTTCAGCTTTGTGGAGTTTTTTCGTGATCTGAACACTCTGCTGCTTATTTCACAGCATGCACTGAAGGCCCAGTTGACCTGGTGTTTGTGATTGATGGATCAAAAAGTCTCGGAGAGGATAATTTTGAAATTGTAAAACAATTTGTCTCAGGAATCTTAGATTCACTTGAGATTTCACCCAAAGCTGCTCGAGTTGGTTTGCTTCAGTATTCCACTGAAGTTCGCACAGAGTTTACATTAAGGCAGTTCAGCTCAGCCAAAGACATGAAGAAAGCTGTATCGCAAATGAAATACATGGGGCGAGGTTCCATGACAGGACTAGCTCTGAAGCAAATGTTTGAGAGAAGCTTCACAGAAACAGAAGGAGCAAGACCATTTTCAGCAAATATCCCTCGAATCTCCATTGTGTTTACGGATGGACGAGCCCAAGATGAAGTCTCCGAGTGGGCTGCTAGAGCAAAGCGAAATGGTAAGTGGAGATGGTTTTGATTCATTCTAAAAGGCAAATATTGCTAGAAATAAGATGTGGTAATAGTAGGGATGTGCTATAGTGTGTGTTAATCAAGAGACCGTTTGCCATAGCAGTCTGGCTAGTACAGTGACCACTGTAGCAGAACATCGGGTGTTTGGTGTTCACAGGAGCCTTTGCTATGAGGCATGCATGTCATCCCTAGTGCGGGACTCATGATGAATATCTCACCACTGGGGTTCCGTGCCATCCACAGTTAGTGGCACTACCCACCTGGCATTCCATGCAGTGCCCTAAACATATCCACTAAGGGTAGACATTTGATACAGAGATTTGGGAACACTGGGAACTTCATCAAAAATTCTAAGAAAACAATAAAAAAGACATCCTGACTTTTCAAAATACAGAAATCTATCCTCCTGAGAAATACTATGGTAATAATTGGTTATGTTATATTTTTATTTACATATATTCTATATTTTTAACGAATTTTATAGTGCTGATGGTGTTCTGGAAGGAAGATGGATTGTCTTTACAAAAGGATATAGCTGTAGTGCTGTCTATATTTCTGTTTCTATGTGCCTTATAAGGTGATATGCTGAAATGTAACTGAAAATTGGTGATTTTTAATTTAGAATATGTCTGGGCAGAAATCCATCCTCTAGGACACCTGTACCACAAATCAGAAACTTTTCAGCTGTTTAGCAGAGTCAACTGAAAATTTTGAAAACTCGTCAAGAAAATAAAGGATCCCTTTTTCCTTTGCGAAACATTTTCTATTTTATGAAAAACTACTTTAAGAACCATGGCTGATGGCCTACAACACAGAGAAAATACCCAGACTTTAGAAGATGCTGCACATCTTTTTTCTGTTCTTGTTTTATTGACTTGATATATCAATCAAAACTTGATACATGATGAGTACAGTGTTAGTCAGGACTGATACCTCTCTGTAAGGAGAAAAGGGAAAAATGTCCAAGGATATGAGAAGAGCATGTGCTAAAAAGGGTGCCACTACAAGGAAATATAAACAAAGTGGTTTTTGAAATATTAAAAACAAAACCAAAGATTTATACGCTAACTAGTGAGATCTGGGAAAGTACATGGAGGATTTATGGGACTGAAGAAAGAAAGAAGTACAAGCCAACCTTGCTTACTTGCTGAATGAAACCTCAGCTCCCAACTGCTTACACTGATACTTGTAATGCTACAAGCCAAATCCATCCCCTGTGTAATTGCAGCGTAGGCAATGTAGTAATGCTGAATATGAAATTGGCCTTGAATGCTTTATCACTGGTATCTCCAAGTCTTTAAAAAGCAACAGACCTCAGCATGACTGGTCCATTCATTAAATTGAATCAGCTTCTGGTGAATGTTTTACTTTCCTGGCTAAACTGCAATGGTAGGCAGGTTCATGTCGAAAAGTAAGGAGATGCTTACGTTAAATGTTAGAGAGTTAGAAAATGCGTATTTTATGATGTTATCAGGCCCAGGATTCTTCAGCAAAAAGGTTAAAGTTGCAATTCAGTGAGTATGTAGCTGTTATTACCCCGTGATAATAAAGAAATATCAAACCGCCTCATCCTAAGTTTTACCTGAAACCAACCACTGAGAAGGCAGCTTCTTATAAAAGAGCTTGAAATACTATGAAGCGAATAGTTGTATTATGAATCACAAAATCAGTACTAGTTGTGGACACTTTCTAAGCCAGAACTGATGTAAAAAGAAATGCTGTCTCAGATCATATGTTCATGAGAAAAAAAAAATAACTGCTGAAAAAGGGGATATTGAAGATCACTATGTTTTGTATTCATTGCTTGTTTAAAATCTGTCCGGTGAGAGGGCTGTGAACCACTTCCTCCTTCCCTGCTTTCAGAGTGAAGAAAACTACAAATCCTCATTTACTTTCTCCCTAGCACCTCTGCTGGGGAAATGCTTGTTCCGAGCATCCCTGTTGTAAGGCTCTTTCTCTCCTAGCCCCACAAATCGTTTCTTTTCCCCTGTTCTTACTCTCTTAGGTCTGGGTGCCTTTGCAGTGCCTCCCAGCCCAGTAGTGTCCCTTAGAGTGCAAGAATCTAGTCTCAATATGCTCTGAGGATTTCAGTGAAACACTAAGTATTTACATTTTTCTTAAAAAATTACTGCCATCTTTCAGGATTCTGCCCCGTTTGCTAATATATAACAGGTCTTCCCATCAACCCAGTAATTAGCTTTATTGCACACACCCTACGTACACAGACACGCACAAAGCAGGAACTTTCAGTGCAGCTGTGAGGCTGGCTTGTGTGATTCTCTTGGATGTTTTGCAGTACTCTTTCTGGGTTCACTTACTATCAGTAGTGGCCAGGCAACTGTCATCTCCAACTTAAAAACTATCTGTTAAATTACAGCAAAGCAGTGAGTTTTTACACATCTCTCAATAACTAAAGTATATTAAGCCTGTTCAAAACCGATTTTGAAGTTACACAGCATATACATTTCTTGTGCTCTCCCTTTCTCTCTCTCTAAAATGACTAATGCTCATATTTTCCTTTCATGGAAGAACAAGGGTTTAGAACTCCTGATGTAATAATTATGTGCAATTTCTTTTGAATCTAGGTATAATTATCTATGCCATTGGAATAGGAAAAGCAATTGAGGAAGAACTGCTGGAAATTGCTTCTGAGCCATCATATAAACATCTGTTCTATGCTGAGGATTTCACAGCTATGGAGGACATAAGTGAAGCGCTAAGAGCCCAAATCTGTGAAGGTAACAGTATTCCACTTTCATTGAGATAGAAGAGGAATGAATGCTTATAGATTTTTTTGCAGGCCTAAAAGGACAACTAATGTCATAGTATAGGTCATAGATCATTGGTGTCAGACATTGCAAGGCATAAGTCACTCACGGTAATTTTTCTGCCCTTTAATGTGTGAGGAATATATACCCTTAATCTATCACCAGGTAAAGGTATATAATAATTGTCTTTTCTTTATTTTCATAAAGGTTGCATAAAATCTACACTTCTGTGCCCAGAAGAATCAATTGCTCCCTCCCATTTCTTTTTCTACAGTTAAGTCAGCCATGTACTGAACCCCACCCCGCCAAAGAAGCACTATCTACTTCATTAGGAATGTGGGAAAATAATCAGGGATTTGTAATGTCTTAATGAGAATAAAAAATTACTCTTAAGACCAAAAACCTAAACCCCAGCAGAACAAATCATCAAGAGCTGTTGTGCGTTTTTATAGATTAAAAATAGTTCATTGACATTCATTCACAGCTACAAAGAATGGATCTCAGTTATACATAAGCTCCAAGTTTTGCTCCACAAATGTGGAAGGTTTGTTCCAGAAAGCACCCTTCCTCACTCTGGCACAAACAGCCTCTATATAAACATTCCCAGCTGAAGTTTTGCAAGGGGAAGGGGGAATGTGAGCTGGGACAAAAGCTGTTCAGCCAGAGAGAGGCCAGCATGTCTCTCCCACTCACAGATTCCCAGGATTTGGTATTATTTGTACATTCAAATTGGTACCTGAAGCAAAATTCAGAAACTTCACTGTGAATAATATTAGTCATAGCACTAGAATTGTGCAAGATGATTTAATTTTTACTAGCTTTTATTTGGTTGTTTTTCTTGGAATTAAATGCACACAGGTTTTATTTTCTTCTTTAATGTTACTGTGTGAAATTAGCTGGCAAACAGCAGTGCGTTTCTTCCTCATACAAATGTCAAGGGAGAATCTGAAAAAAAGAATCTCAGAATGTTTCCTAGCTTGTATTCTTTGTGTTTCTCTCCGTCCTACGAAGTCCTAGTTCCATCTTTGTGAAATACAAAATACTATGATAACATGAAACCAAGTCTGTTCAATTAACCTTCTTATTAGGCAGATAATCTGCTCATGACAACACGTCATCTTAAAAGCTTGGGGAGACACCAAAGCCAAAGCTATCTGGCAACCGGTATAATAGTTCTCACTCATTAGCAAACCCTAGAGCTCGGTGATGGAAATGCATCCTTCAGGTACTCATAGCGGTGTTTAGCAACTACGATTTTCTTTTTTTTTTTTTTGAAACATTACTTACCATATGAAAAGTAAGTAAAGCCTGCCCCTTTGTGGCAGTTAGACTACACTTCTAGTGACTGAGCAGAGCTGGTGCCTCTCAGCTTCTGTCCTCCTCCTCTCTCACCGACAGGCAATGCCTCACACCTGTGATCTGAGGACTGACCCAGCCTTGTTTTTCTGGACACTCCAGGACTACCTATTGCTCATAACTCACTCCACCAGAAATTCTGCCTCCAAGCCTGCTACACAAGCTGAAAGTTCATTTTTTCCCCCCGTTTTTGGTTACAGCCTAGATTTTTTCCCTCCTTTTCAACAGCAGTAATTTCATTTTTACTCCAGCCTTGGTCCTTAGCTGAGAAATTCTGAGGCTCCAGCCTGCGAGGGTAGCGGGAGACCCTCTGAACCTCATGGACTCCACTGACAAAGCCTCTCATCCCCAGTCCCAGGTGTGGATGGGCTGCATGTTTCCAAGTAAAGCAGAAGCCCTCCAAGTCTTTTTTGGGGTAACACTTTTTCCTTTTATTCTGCAAGAAAGCATCAGCCTTGTAGAATAGCTGCTGATTACTATTAATTATTCTTGATGACTAGTAGTAAAAAAAAAAAAGTGGTTTTCTCTTTTGCCTCTTATTAAGAGGAATTCAGATGGAAGGTTCCCCTTCATTGCCTTGGTTAATGTTCATTTCTCATCTGACTGGAAGCACTAACGAGGCTATGTCATACATAATACGCACTTATCATGATTGTCTCTTCACCCCTGTTCTGAGCATGTGCATTATGGGAGCCTTTAATTACATGGTCACATACTATTTTTGTCACAAGACCCCAGCCCTGATCAGATTACAGTACTCAGCAGCCTGCTGATTAACATGTTCTCCTTCCAAATTGAGGATTGTTATCACTGCTGCAAATAGTAAGCCCTGCTTTTGAAGACACACTTTTTTTGAAAACACTTTCTCACAGGCTTTTCCTAACAAAATACGTAGGTTTTGTTACAAAACAGAACACTAAAAATAAACACCCAACTTGTCTGATTATTCACAGCTTTACAGAGGTGATGAGATCAGAAATCTTTGGGCCCCAACCAGTTTCTGAAGCCTGAAGAGGAGTTTCTGAAATGCCCAATTCCCGTCCTAAACTGGAGACCCTCTGCAACACCTCTACCAGTGTATCTATCAGTCTTCTTTCCTGTCCCATACATCTGAATCCTAATTACTTGTCTATACCAGCCCAGTGTCCAAAGCTCAAACTGTTCAGGTCAGTTCCTCTGCCATTCCCAAACAGCTTCCTCATTAGCCTACAGCTCTTAAACTACTTCTAGAGCAAGTCATTACCCAGGGTCAAACACTCAAGGTTCATCTTACCTGTGTCTTCCCTCCTACACTGGAAATCTCACCATCCTTGTTCCCAGTTGATCATTCTTCTGCTAGACTCCTCACCCAGTTTGTTTCATTCCTTACCTCGTGATCTCACCCGCACCTCTCTGCCCTGAACTCTTCTCCAAAATCTGTGTTCCTTCCACCAGCTGGTTCCCACGCAGACTTTTTGATATATATATAAATATTGTAGTTCTGCTCACTGAACTCTGGTCTTCTGACTCAACCACTCATCTCTGTTCATTCCCTGTTCCTCATGCTCAGTCATTCCAGCCCCCACACAGAGGGTCTCATCTCCTTCCCAGTGCAACTTAGCACAGCTGCATATTATTGTGCATCTGCCAAAATTCACTAGACCAACAGAGATCCCAATAGCTGTAACAAACCTGTGGGGCCCAGAAGCATCTTCCATCACCTTTTACCTTCATGCATTCACTTTCAGTGAAGGAACTCTGGGTATATTTGCGGGGAGGGAGTCCCAGATGCTCCATCCATTCCCCTGGCACAGTTGATCAAGTCGTGCAGTTGTTAAATGTATGTTCTTCAGCTCATCTGGGCCATTAAGGGCTCCACAGTTAATTGAAGGTGAAGCATTTATTTTCTAGAAAAGAACCCGTTCTTAAGGAACCAAAGCTGCCTCTACATTACCCTCTAGCGGCAAGAAAGGGGTAGTGCACAGAATTACTCTTGAGGTGGTTGTACCTACATATAAAATAGGTTTCCATTTCTCTCCAGACACCCTTTGACTAAAAAGATCGGTATGTGGAGTCTGAAATAAATTCCTACATTTTAAAGGCTGTGCTTCATGAATTAGAAACTTCTGTTTTTGCTTAGAACTGTAGTGCATCAAATGAACTCTACTGCACCCTTCTCACCTAAACACTCCCAACTCCGTGATCAATGTTTCCCATTATAAAGGAGAAAATTGAAGGAGAATAAGAAATTTCTTCCTTCCCCAAGCAGTTTTTATTCTTATTCAGTTCACCCCAAAGGACTGATGGATGACATTGAAACATGCAAGAATTTTCATTAAAGGACACAAAGTAGGTTGCAGATTGCTTCACTACTATTAATCTATTTGTAAAGCACTTCTGGTTTTGGAAGAGTTCATCTGATAGTCTGAGTAGAAGGGTGAGTCCTGGACTTTCCATCAACACTGGACCTCTTCTAAACTACACAGGTATGAGACATTCTCCATGTGTTATGAGAGACAAACACCGAATTACTGGTAAGAAACATCTCCGTTTCTAGGGAATGTGAACATTTTTATTGCTCCTTCTGTGATCTCATTTCCTTTGGCAATTTCTTTCTACCAGCCTTGAAAGAGTCAGCTCACCAGCAGGATCCATCACCTGGGAGGCTTCATAAGACTGGTGCACAGCCTTCAGGTTGGCTGTTTTAACTCAGTGTCCTGCTGTCTCCCCAGATCATTGCTAAGTTGCCTCTTCATGCCGCCTTCTGTAGAGAACCCTAACAATTCACCTATGAGAGAATTGTTCATCCCATTCCCCTTCCTACCCCGCTCCAAGCCACCCTCCTTTCTGCAATTCAACTCTGCTTTGTACAAAAAGTTTGAGATTCACTGTAACAAACGCATGGCTGCATGCTTCTTACACCATCCAAATGAATTACTTCATGGGGAAACTTGTATTTCAACACTATGCTTGGTATTTTAAAGCATGTTCAGCTTTCAATCACTTCTGTTTCTCACAGGAACCTTCACAACTCCCTTTCAGTTCTGCAACCCACAACCAACTTAAATCATGTATACAGTAAATACAGCCTAACAGCTCGGTTCCTTCACATCTTTGTATCCCTAATCCTCTCCATGAATGATCCTCACTGCAATCAGTGAGATTACTCACTAATTAAGGAGAACTCAGTGCATGTGAGTAGAAAAAAAAATACTGTATAATTAAGTGGGTTTGATTTTTAGATTTTTGGGGGGTTTCCTGCAGGACCTGAATCAACCACAATAGCCATCACAGATGTCATTGCCTGTCCCAATCTTGCAATACACCACAAGTATCTTTTTGAAGACAGTCACACTCACTCAACAAGAACAACAGGTAATCAGGTTACCTTTGTTTAGAATAATCCAGACTGCTCTTTGAATATATAGGCCTACGTGATGTGTACTATTTTCCAGTATTTACAAAATCTGCCCCAGAGCATTCCTTTGGATGTTGACCTGTTCTGAGAATAGGAAGCTGTATTAAACCTGCTCTGCATTTTTAAGTCCTTGTCATTTCCTCCTCCATCCCACTTGATTTATTCAGCGTTCAGCCTATGCTTGACTGTTTCTGTTTTTCAGCAAAAGCTTCAAAAGATAAAGATCAGTGCAAATGTGAAAACCTTGTGACATTCCAGAACTATGCAACCAATGAAGTAAGAAGACTCACCCAGCGATATATCCTTTCAGAATAATTGTTTCTTACATATAAGACAAGGGGGGCAGGTTAAAAGAAACTATAATTATAACGTATCAAGTCTAAGCTGTCTCCATAGTTCAAATCAATCTACTGTAAAGAAAAACAACTACTTAATAGATAATGTTAACCTCCAAGAAGCAAGACTTTTAAGACTTGAAATCTGCCTCCCCTTCATAGAAGGGACCAAAATATTAATAAGCATCTTAACTTTTCATAATCCCTAACAGTAAAGACCTTCAGGGACAGCAAAGAAATGACTAGTCAAATTCAAGACTGACACTTTGCTTTGGGTTATTTCTTCAGATGGTTTCGAAATAACATTTACTGGCTACAGGAGTCAGAATACAGATGTTTCCCTTCTGAACTGCTTGGTGAAGCACCAGATGCAGTGAGTAATTTAAAACAATACTCCAAATGAAGAGGAATTCAGAGGACTGATTAACTTTGCATAAACAAATATGCAGATAAAGATTAGCTAAGTGCAGACCGATAGCTCTCCCCCCCCGCCCCATTAGTGTCTTTTCAAGGGAGACGTTAGTACAGTAGCCTTTACACCATCTGTAACATCCACCAGATCTCTCAGGAGACAACAGCAGCAAATTGGCAATACAACTTTCTGCAGTATTTTGCATCAGTATCTACACAGCAAATTCCTCTATTTTCTTCATGAAAATTAGGCTTCTGCCTAATCAAGTAAATAGTGAGAAGACATCGCATCTTCTGTTTACATTTTGTAACTGTGTGCAAGATCAATAAGCACTTATTTTCTGCACAGAAGAGTGCAGTGATATCAACAGCTCATAACTGTGCTTCCTAGACAAGAACAGCTTCAGACTGAGGAATCTCTGTTCAGAGTCAGGCTAACAGAGCCCTCAGCGGTCATGACAGCAAGCAAGACCACACAGGGCTCTGTTAACCTGATGCAAAATACTGCCTACCAGTTCAGACCTTACTTCCAGCCATTCTGTGTAACTGCAGCAGCCAACCTCACTCTCTGTCTCACCTTCCCAAGTGAATCCTTCAGCAGTTTGCTCAAGGAATCATGTTCTGATCACTTGATTAATTTCAAATTACTCCATGCAAAGTAGAATTACTTCATAAAGGGGGAGAAAGCCATCACATAAGCTAGGTGCTTCAAATGCTCATCAACATTTATACTTCTCTGAAGGGACTTCTCTGGAGTCTCAAAATGACTTTGGAGAAAAATCTCTCTAGGTTATTTCCCACGTCCTTAAGAGCATTATCCAGACGACCACTCCTTCCCCCTTCAGCAGAAGCCTTAGCCTCTTTACTGTAATCTCGGGCAGCTGGGCTATGAGGAGCTCTGATCTTACTCAGAATCAAGGAAAACAGAGCTTAGCAACATGTGCTTTCTTGCTTTACAATTTAAGCAGGCAACCCTGTGATTTTGAGAGTCTGAGAAGGACTCAAGGTGATGAAAAAGCTGCTGACACTAAGCCAGAGACCTATGCATTTTGATAGGAACAGTGCCACACACTTCCCCAGAGCACTGTGCAACCACTGCTTTGAACAGAGTAAGAACTATCCAGTTTCCTCTCTATTACAAACGTCATTTCTCTGCCTCGTCTGAAGAGCAGCTCAGAAACTGAGTGATATACTAGATCTTGATAACTGCCAAAGACTCTGCTGGCCAGTCCCCATTCCAGAGATCTAGGGAGAGGGAGAACTGGCTACAAGACTAGCTCCAGTTACAGAATATAAATTTAGAGGGACCAATCCAAACTGTCGATGATTTGTATCCAACTACATTTAACTTTTTCCATCAGTAGATGAATGCAGTTTCTAGTGCTTGAACTTTGCCGCTGTAAACACTTGAGAAACATTAATGTTGCATAGAAAGCAGCTCAAATGATGTTGGCATGCATATAGTAATCCCTTCTGCATGACAGGCAGTTGAGGAATTACCAAACATAAACCCGATGTATGGGCACGTTAGTCCCCACAGAAGCAGCACTCCCACTCTTGCTCCACTGCTTTGCATTGCTACAGCTTCTTACTTTCAGTGGAGCCAGCGCTAGATCCCATGGAGCTTGTGCTCTACTCCGTATCTGTCTGGAAACCACTGCCTTTGTAAAAACAATACCCTTACACTACACCAACACAGGGCAGGAATATAAAATCATCAGCAGACATTCATACTGCAGTCATGGAGCTACGTACAGTTTTATAATCTACTGTTAACTTACTTGTAGTTTTCCATGTGGTTAAGTGAAACATTTTTTAAACAGCATTAACTAGGATAAATACGTAGGTTCCCTTTAAAATAGAGGAAAATGGCCAATTTTCAGAACCACCAGCCTTTTTAAATAAGCTGCAGCCTGAACTCCATGTTGAGGTATGCCTGTTAATGCACAGGGCTTCACACAGCTTTCTCAACTCAGCCGATCAAAGCAGCATAAGAAAATACAGGGGAGTATTGTATCAGAAACTACTGGGAGTCAGAGAGGGTAACAGGAGAAACAAGAGCAAGTTTATGGACCACAGCAATCAGACAGCTGACACTCTTTTTCTATTAATGCATGCTGTCAGTAGCTCTCTTTCCTTAACTTTTGTCTACTGGAAGAAATGACGAAGAGAATGGAAGACTTGGAAAACAGGCTAAAATACTAATCAAAATTTAAAGTGTATACTACACTGTATATTTATACATACAAACTTGTCAGAGCTATTTTCTTAAACTGGTTCAAAGTAAAATAACAAATCCTTGTGTCTGAAGTTGAAAAGAATATTTTGGATCCCTGCATCTATATACTATGTGTTCTGTCTTGCATTCATTGCAGATAAGAAATGTTGAAAATTTTATATATATGTATAAACGATTCAGTAACTAGCAAAAAGTCTAATTAAGCAGAACTAAACAACTGAAATAAGCTATGCAAAACAATAAAATGCTGTTATTTTTTGAAGTGAAACCTCCATCTTTTGAAGTACTTTTACGGTATGAATTCATTTGGCTTGCTTTTCTGTATTTCCCTCCTCCACTCACTCTGCTAGTATTTTAAGCACCCTATCTGTGTGGATATATATAGTTCTATATATACATACATATATAAAAACAGAACAAGTGGGACAGCATTCACAGCAATTAGGTTTCACTTATATTCTTCCAACAAGAGTAGACTACTGAAATCGCTTGGAAGTAAAAATAGGATTTATACATTTGTGTTAAAACTGTGATGAAAGTAAATGAGCAAAGTGGGAAGTCTGCCGGATTATCAGGGTTTCACAATCCGACGTTTCAAGTCCTGTTTCTCTTACCGCATCCAGACCATGTAACTTCTCCCTGCTGTTCCTTGGTCAGCATTCAGTGATTCTCTAACTTTCCTGAATGCAACTAGTATTTTAATTATGAAATCATTCTTTGGGCAGTACAACTAGCTGCATGCCTGTTTGTCAAAGACGCAAATGAAAACAGCAAATTGCTTCCAGCCATTCTGGCCAACTGAAGTGCCTTGAAGTTTTACTCCTTCCCCTTGGCAGCAACGGCACTCTTCTGCCAGCTTTACTTTCACGCTAACAGCAGTTATCTATATAGTATCTAAACTATCTCTTGAAGTGATCCAAATCTGGGGTTTAATAGGTAGAGACACCAGCACTTCCTCCTTTGCTTTGACACACGTTGGTTTGGTTTGCCTCTTTTAATATCTCCAAATGGAAATTCACAACTTCATCCATTCTATACCAGAAGCAGAAGTAGCTGCAGCAAAACTAGATTAAGTGATCTCAGATAAGCTAACGAATCTGCATGGATACATAACAGCAAGCTTTAAGGTACCTTGTGCTTTGGCATGCTGTGGCAAACAGAATACAAGTTCTGCAAGGATACCGGTACATACTGATTTTCGTTAGGTGCTGCTTTTACCGCATGTCAGCGAAGGACTGGCACCTCAATTAATAATCACTATAATGAGGAACATCCTGCAGTCATGGTCTCGCACAAAACAGGCACAAATCTGTAAGATACCAATGCTCTCAGCAATAGTGACTTGAGAACACCAACTCATCTGTCTCTAACATAATGTCTTCAAAAAACTAAAAAAAAAAAAAGGACTAATTTAAAATCAGATTTGAAGAGTTAATTGGTATCTTGTTGAAAGTATGATGTTATACATCATGTCTAGCAGCTATCGCATTTGCCACCTGACAGGTATGTATTCTCTTGGAATGAAGAGACAAAGGGGATAATGTGCATTAGTACTTTGTGATTGACTTGATAAAAATAGTGTGAATTTTTTTACTATAAGTAAACCTTTTTGGGTCCCCCACCAACATCCCAAATTTGCTACTGTACCTCACATTACAACCTGGTTTTGCATTAGCACTCAAAAACCAAAAACCTAAGGAAGCCCTAGACTGTTGGGATTTGACACCGTACTTGCCATGATCAAGTCTTACTCCACTTACCTCTCAAGATCCACAACTTCTAGAGAAAGAAACAGGCAAGTTTTCTCCTGTGAAGGTTATTTCTAACAAAACAGGAAACACAGCAGTGGTAATGAATCTCCATTTATATAGTTTGTTCCCTAAAACCAGCAAAGGTATAATACAAGTTTTTCTTAAAACACATCTGTAACCAGTTTTATTGTAGAAATAACACCTTTACAGCATTTACTTCTCACTGGTTTGTTCTGGCATGCTTCTAATGATGTCAGAGTCACCTGTAAAACAAAAATATATTCTTACAAGAGGACCCACAGAAAGATGTGTTTTCAGGAATAAGCCAAAAAGTTAAAAAAAAAAAACAACCCAATACACTGCTTCCACAAATAGAAAAAAAACTTAAAAGCAATACAAAGACAGTCTGTTTAGAAAAAAAGCAAGTATTTTTGATGGCTTGATAAAAAAACACTTGCAACAGTATTTTGCTAATCCGTACACAATATTTTTACAATAATTAGGTACCTGTCACTAGCATTTACAAAGCCAGTACTAGAGCAACAATCTAGTCCTGGAGGACACAATGCATAGTTTTAATATAGCGAATGTCTAGCCTCCCCTGATCACAAAAATATCAGGACAGCGAGAATATTCGCATCACGTTACATAGCAATAAGATTTATTTGCAGTTCCTTAGCTTAGAGTTAGCCGCCACCCCCCCCCCCAATCAAACCTAACAGTAACATTTTGAAAATTAAGTTTACAGTTACTATTTGAATACAAGCAAGCTAAATAAAGTTTTCTGAAGAAACAGCAAATTCAAACCGATGTCACTTGGGGAACATTTGGTGGAAGTTATTACAGAAATCATTAAATCCATGTGTAGGCATTTTGGTCAACTAACAGAACAAAAGATTGATTCTTCTCTTAGAAGATTTTGGAAAGAGGCTGAGAAGTCACCTAATTAGCAGTCTATATGAGGAACTTGAGCAACTCTGGCACAAAGAGTGCTACCAAACCATAGTAATTACACAAAGATTTACAGTTTTAAAATAAAACATGTAATATAATTTTCAAGCCTGGATTAGTATCCACCTGCATATAGATTATTTTTGTATATATTGTTCTGGGAAGCAGGACAACTCACAATCCTTTGTCTTAGATTAAGAACAGTCAAAAAAGGTTGATGTAAACAGCATGCTGCACAAGCTCATATTGTAGCTGATGGGCTCAGAAACCTATACGATAAAGTTGCTTCCCAGCCACTGAAACCTCATTACAGACCGACAGGTAGACAAACTACACGCTCACAGGGTTTAGCAGTAAAAGGAGCTATGTGCAAACATAAGCAGCCGTAATTTCAGGTTCTAAGAACCTAGGACTCACAAAAGAACAGGATCTTGGTTAGCGAAAATTATAGGACAGCAAAGTATGTCATCACCAAGTCACTGCACATTACTTGCTCAGTGCTGCTACTCACAGGTGAACAGAGGAACCACTGATACATACCATTTGGTCACGATACTGCAAGAGAGACATACCTGGGTCAATGATAGCCAGCGTGCACACTCTGTAGTATTTTCCGCATGCTGTGCCCAATTCAATGTTGTTGCCGCTATAATGATGGACACCAGTCTTGGCAAGCATAGCGTAGTACTCTATCTCCGATTTTCTGAAATTCAAAAACTAGGTGTTACAGTATTTACGAGCAATTCTAATTGACTGTAATACGACGAGAGCAGCTTTGACTTCAATCACACTTAAACCTTACACAGTTTTCCTTCCCACCCAGAAAAACACATCTGTTCCTTGCCAGCCAACATCACTACTGTGCTGTGGCTCAGGAACCCTTATCCAGAAGTATGCTGAAAGTATGTAACGGCAAACCCACTTTTGGAGTGCAAATCCTTGAGGTCACTCCTACACATGCTCATTTCTACAGGAAAGAAGGGGATTCAGGACTTTAAGCCTTCCGAAAGGTTGTAGGAGCTAAGCCAAAGTGCATAAACGATGACCATTATATTAATGCTGATATCCAACAGCCAGATGCTGAACAGAGATCTGACTGCCACTAGCTGTGAAAGAAACTGTATTTTTCTTTTTAAAAAAAAAAAAAAGAAAAAAAAGAGTCAATCTATATTCCCTTCTCTTCTGACTTCTACCAGGAGATTCTGGTGGTCAATATTGTTCCTCAAGCACTTTTGGGATCCCCACTAACATGTTGCCTACTCTAACAGTCCTGCCATTTCCGAAGCATCTAATTTTGGTTTTCTGCATTTACAGTTTCCTGAATCTGTCAATGTCCCTTGAAGACAAAAAGGACTCAGAAATTCAACAAGGAAAATGTCAGGAAGTTAGTAAAGATTTCATTCTCAAAAAAGCAATTTCACTGGCCAGGAACCTAAATTTATAACTAATTTGGACAGCAAATTTTGTGTGCTTCAAATATTTTAAATCAGTGTCAATTACTAGTTTTCCTACCTGTAAAATTATTTTCCAATATACTACTTTGAAAAAAACACAGGAATTCAGCCCCATTATACTTGTAATGAATGCTATCACAGTGCGAAAAGCTTACAGTATCTTTGCTAGTGTGAACTCTTTGAATTAGAGAGCTAGAAAAAGGTTGGAAGGCATTTCAACACATCCAGATCCGAAATCATTATACACCAAACAACCCATAAGTTTTATTTCATAGCACTCTGGAATATGCCAGCAAAGTATTCTGCATTAAAATTCACTGTAGCGATTAACATGAAGTACATGCTATATTTATACAAAGAACCTGTCTTAGTTTTGAAGGGAACTGATTTTTCATACATCTGCTTACCTCAAAGCAGGACAATTGTTGGCTAGGATGACCAACTTGGCTTTGCCCTGTCGAATCATCTTCAGAGTCTGTTTGTATCCTAGCACATATTTACCACTTTTCATAACCAGCTGAAGCCTAGAGTTTATAGACTCTAGGGACTTTTTCTGAAAAAGGTGTAGAAAAGCATTATTGTATGTTACTTCACATTTTGCAAAATAGCGGAGAACGTAAGAAAATGAATACATTCCAAATACAAGCAATCTTTTAATAATTTCCCTATGATTTGCAACACGGAATAAAAAAGCTTGTGGATAAGAGAGTTGCTGATACTGTGTTTTCCCAATTTCATAAAAATATCTCTTACGTATGTATCTTACAACAGGAAAATACACCTTAAAGCATTGTTGCTGCTATCTATCTGCTAATCAGTAACATCCGGGTGTATTTGACAGGCCTTTAATAAAGTGCAGCTAGTCAAGTCCAAGTAAGTATTACTTCTGCCTTGCAAATCTAAGCCAGGTCTGGAATATGTCTTTTGCCAGGGCACATACTAATAGCGTTATATTGGTCAGCACAAACAAGTAATCACATGCAATATGAGCTGACAGTCCAACAGGAGAGCGTGGTGCTCATGACAACAGGTAAGTACATTTGCAAGGACGAACACCCACCTAACAAGAAACCCATACCTGCCAGAGTCGCTCTAAGAAAAAGGCAAGAACATGGCAGGAAATGCAAAAGCTGAGCTCCACCCGTACCAGGAACTCAGCACCAGCTCCCCCTTCCTCCAGCTTGCACAGGGCCCTGTAAGCAGCCCGGGATAGTGCACAGGAGGGAACCGAGGACGGAGAAGCCGGTGGGAGGCGACCGCAGTCTGTGCAAGGAGGGCACGGCCCGAGCTCCGA
>NW_009187279.1:0-1205 GCF_000690835.1 Fulmarus glacialis
ATCATTTGTTGAGGCATCAGCCTGGCTGTCTGAGGGACCTAGTTCTGCAGCTATGGAGGACTGACTCCACACTCCTGGTTGTGACCTAAGAGCCTCTACAGAAGCCTCAGCTGCTGGGACAGCAGAAATATCTTTAGGAGCACATTCTAATGAGCAGCACATTCCACTGGTGTAAATTCATTCTCTGGGGTCTGAGAGTCTTCATAAAGAGTCTGCACACTGGCTGCCACATCCCTCACAGAATAAAGAGAATCACTGTTACCCAGCACATGGGCAGCAAGCTCTGCAGCCTCAGCAGGGACGTACACCAGGTCAGGTCCCTCAGGGGATGAAGCTCCATCAGATCCAGGGAGGGATTTGCTTTCTGCAATGGATCTGGCAATTGATGGGTATTGAGTTATTTTGGACCTATATTCAATATCGGGTTCTTCAAGGAGCCGGTCTTCCTCTGTGTCCGTACACTTGTCCATTAGCTTGGGCTCTCCAGAAAACAAAGTATCTGTGTACTCTGATGTCTCCTCTTCTGCAAGGTAAAAAGCACATAATGGCAATACATGAGCACCTCTTTCCATTTAAATAAAATTAAGAGTGATTTCAACATCAACTCAATTAGATGCTCTACAGCACATTTATGAGGCTTCCCGGGTTGCAGAGATGGAATAATTCAAGGAGGGGGGTTGCTGCTTGTCTATCAATAAGGGCAAAGAAAATTCAGAGCGCAGTGGTACCACTTCAAAATCTAGGAAGCTTTAACAGCATTCATGGTCCTGTGGTGATGGCTACATTCTTATCTACTGCCCATAAACATTGCTATACTTACGGGTTAAAAGATTAACCCTTTTACATGAAGCATGTCAGACAAGCCAGCTAGAAGACCAACACTCCTCTTTGCAACGCCTCAAAACTCTTTGGATCCATACAAGTTATTTTAGATGCACAGGTGGTGACATTTCAGCTTCCTCAAGAATCTTGATTAGTTGAAGTGACAGGTATCCAAATGAAGAACAGGGTAAGCCATGAACAAATTTTACATACAGAGCGAAACAGGGCTTCTGGATTAGTTATCAAGGGAGGAACACAAGAGAGTACCCATGGGATCAAAACAGTGTTCCATCACATAGTTAATAAAACCCTCACAGCTATACTACCTCTCCTGTGGCCTGGGACAGGGCTTGGACAGATTCTGCAGTACCAGGGGGACTCGA
>NW_009187280.1:0-4324 GCF_000690835.1 Fulmarus glacialis
TACCCTACTCTGATTTGATTGGCAATAAAGTAGATTAATTTCCCCGAGTGGAGTCTCTTTTGCCTGTGACAGTAATTGGTGAATGATCTCTCCCTGTCCTTATCTTGACCCACGAGCCTTTCGTTATATTTTCTCTCCCCCGTCCAGCTGAGGAGGGGAGTGATAGAGAGGCTTTGGTGGGCACCTGGCGTCCAGCCAGGGTCAGTCAACCCACCACACCTGACATCAGGCATAATCCAGTGTAAGTGTGCACCCCTTCTGGCAATAGCCACAGGTACTCTGGATTGCATGTAGCCTCAGTCTGGAGCCCCAAAGGCATCGGCCTGAGGGCAGGTGTACTGGGTTTGGGAGAGGTGGGAGGGAGGCTGGAGCAGGGCCTCCTGTGTCAAAGTCATGGACTTTAGATGCAGGTGCTGGGTGTGTTCATCGGAGGTGGTCACTTACCAGTGCTGCTTCTTGTGGGAAGGTCTGAGAGCAGGGTCTGAGTGTCCAACAGGCAGAGGACAGCAGAGGCACCAATAACATGTGGCCACCTCCGAAAATGTATGCTTTGCTGCTTCTTTGCTTTATTTTCCACAGTAACAGGTCCCCACCCCAGAGCAAGAGCTAATGAATCAAGTATTTGTTAATTTGTTATGTGGCTGAAAGGTGTTACCCAAATTACGTTTCCCTCCCTCTGTGAACGCATCTAAGGCTACAGCAGCAGATGAGTGCTGCTCCGTGTGTCACTGTCCCAGCTTTCTGCCAGGCCTTTGTCCTTGGGTCACTGCTGCCCGTGCCTGGTGTGCATTAATAGGATTATATTTCCCGAGCACGGGGAACCTGCCCGGCTGATCGCCTGCCAAAGGTCAGCTGGAGCGGGCGATCCCCTTGCTGCTCACCCAACCCTTTGTCAACAGGACATGTGGAAGTGCCTTCCAGGGAGGGACACCATCCCTCCCTTTCTGCCACCTGCAACCTCTGAAGCACCTGACGCTGCCAGGCGAGCCAGCTGAGTCCCAGCCCTACATCACTGCACCGCAGCCAGCTGGAGCCCTTCCACGCTCTGGCAGATGAACTGCCACACACGGGGCAAGGCAACGGGGAGCCGAAATAGCACAGACCTTACAGCACTCTCAGCACTTACACCACTCCAAAAGCTTAGAACAACACAGAAGTCGTGTGTCAACCGCATGTTTCAGCTGGTGCTGAAGTCCCCCTGGCATTTGCTGTGTGGGCATGTCCCCAGTGTGCCCCACTCTGTGCTGGTACAGGGAACTTCAGCTCCTCCCTTGGGGGCCTTGTGTATGCCCCAGGCCCTGGGGGATCCTTGCCTGCATGGGGCCAGTGGGCGATGTCCGGACACATATGGATCGAGCCGCCTGCTTTTGCTGCATCTGCAGACTTGTACAGCTTTAGAGGGCGCTTTGAAAATGTGGCCTATCATGTTCAGCACTGTTAGTGCAGCGAATAATGATAGCTGTCCCTAGGTGTTGCCATTTCTTCTCATGAGGGTGTGTGAAACAAGCAGCATTACTTTAAGCTGAAGCAACATTTCAAAGGAAATCCACAGGAAGGTGAAACTTACCCACAAGAATTTCTTTGGAAGCAAGAGCCAGCAGATGCAACTACAGGCCAGGTTTTATAACAAGCTTAATATTCTGGGTGTGGATTTGCAAGTCTGCCTACAAGTATCCTTCCTCTTGCAGGAGGATTAGCACAGGGGATTACAGATGCCCTTTGAAGAGATTGGCGTATGCTCAGATGGTCACACCATCGCAGGCTTCCCAAGTACGTGGAGGCAGGGAGAAGGAGAAAGCGGGCACAGGGAAGAAACGGAGATACTGCTCAATAATTGCCTATGGGGAAAACAGTGTGGCTTTAGCTCTCACAGGGACTCATAATTCAAGATCACCGTATTTGCTGAGCTCATCAGTGATGGGATTTTATCAGGCTTAGCATAAAAACTGCACCCCAGCGGCATCACGTTTGGCAGCTCAGCCTCTTGGCTGAGAAACAAAACAGAAGTGCTGCTTGGTTGTGGTCAGAAATGGCCCTCAGGCACTTGTGCGTGCCTGAATTACACTGTCAAACTCCATGTCCTGGCCAGTTTCTCTCGACTCTACACACACACGAGTCATTACAATTTCGCAGTTAAAGTACCTCGCTCACCACACACACACTGTGGTCTCCACATCCCTCTGTTCCTCAGTGCAGGCTTCTTTCCATCCTCTGTTACTTCTTTGCGAGCTTTCCCCCGTTTCCTCCCCTGTCAGGCCCGTGGTTTTGCAGTCATTCCCACCTCTTCAGTATCCACACCCATCATGTCAGCAGCTGAGTGCTCCCAGGTCTTTCTGACGCTGTTCATTGATATTCAAAACCTTCACTGAAAAGTAGGAACTGCTCCACTGTGCTGTTACAGTATTACCTCCAAACAAGATGTGTTCCCCAGCCAAGCAAAACACCCCGTCTTGCTCAGCCCATCATTATTTCTGCAGCTCTGAACCGTCCTGCTGCATGTCCCCTCACAGGCACTTTGTCTCTCACAAGTAAAAAGGAAGAGCACCCACCCTGACCCACTTCTCTGGGTGCGTCTTCCATCCCAGCGCGCACACAGAGCACCCCCGCACGTGCTTCCCTGCAAGTGTGCATGAAGAATAAGGTTATTTTAATCGTTGCTTATTCCACTTTCCAGACACTCAGACAGAACCTCGCATGTGCTGTTCTTCGTGCCTGTCAAATGCACTGTGCAGTGAAGTGTCTCACCTCAGATTGATCTCTCGCCCGCCACAGGAGAAGCAATATAGAAACACTAATAGGACATATCTTAAGACAACAGCTCCATTCACATCAGCAAAAGCTGTTAGCAAAGCAAAAGCATGTCAATAATCAATCCGGGGTCCACCTAGTACATACACACAGTCGTAAGCTGTGGTAAAAGAGCTGCTTTAAAACTGCGTCATTTAAGCTGCAAACTCAAATGTAGGAAAAGCCAGCTTTGTAGCTGAGGGTCCACGCGCGGTGCTGCAGCCTCTCACGTCTGCAGCACACATGGAGAACAGCGGTGCCTTGGCAGGTGGGCAGCAGATCATACCCGTATGTATTGTACGTGGCAATGCCCCAGCAGAATGAGCTAAATTAAGATGTCACGTACACGGCTGTGAATTACAAAACTATCAGTAAGGCTGCCGGGCACCAGGATTATTCTGGTCTATTCCTGGCTCCGGCGGCAGAGTCTTAATGGGTACGGCTGTGATTACGAGCAGGATAAGCAAGAGCCCACAGCTGGAAGGGCTCCCTCTGAAAATCTCTGTGGCTGCCTCTGGGGGATTTGCAGCTGTCCTGCAAGCCACAGAACCTGGCAGGAACTCCCTTCTTGCTGAAGTAAGAGAAAGGATATTTGCATGTCTTACAGGAATGGAGATGCAGCCAGGGAAGCCAGGATACCTAAACTCAGTCTTGCCTTTCCTAGGCTGTAGGTGCCTGCACAGGAAACCACAAGAGGAGTCAGGTAGAAACACTGATTGAAACCAGATACTCGTGCAAGGTATAGCAGCGTTGTCTGCTCTTAAATTCCTCGCTCAGTATTGGAAAAAAGCAACTGCTACTGTGTACCGCTGAAAAATGCGAGGTCCTGCAAACCAGGCTGTTTTTTGGTTGCAGACATAAACCCAGCGCTGAAGTTTCACGATCTCATTCCCTGATACCTGAGCTTCCCCCTTGTTCCTCGTGGGATTGCTCAGGTGCAATCACCCAGGCAGCAGCCGCAGCGTGGGAGGCAGAGCAGAGCTCCTTGGCTACCTCCTCCGTCTCCTCGCCCTGGGATCTGCAGGGGAAGCAGCACAGCAAGCTGTAAACTCGCAGTTACGAAAAAAAATCCTTAGCTGTGGCTCCTCTCACTTACAGAAAGCAAGCCTGATTAACCGGGTTTTTTTACCACATGACCCTGTGGTGCAGACGCACACTTCGGGTTGCACCCAGCGTTTGTCACTGCTCACGGCCTGGTCACACTGATAAATGAGAAGGCCACCACCAGTTTACCCCAGTAATCGATACTTGGCATAAGAGCCAAATGCCAATCGATCCTTTCTTAGAAATCCCAGCTGCCCAGGGCAGCTGCAAAGCTAGAAAGCGTCTGGGGTACCAGCACTCCTCCCGAAAGAGGGGCGACGCTGCCCCGGACATGGGGCGGTGGTACTCGCCAAGCACCTCGGAAGGAGAAGGGCAGAGGGGACTTTTGGGACGGGAACAGCTCTGGAAACGCTTCCCTTGCCACGGCCCGACAGCAGGTGGGGCTGCGAAAACCTCCGCGAAGCCCCGCAGCAGCGGCTGGCGGCGCCGGGGC
>NW_009187280.1:4442-4849 GCF_000690835.1 Fulmarus glacialis
CCGGGAAAGGCGTAGCAACACGGGTGCAGTGATGGTTCTGTAATGAAGAAGTTGCGCAAGCCCTTTCCTTAGCTTCTCGGGGGGTCTGGTGCCTACGCATCACCAGGGGTAGCCCTCTGCCTCCTCCCGGTGTAAACCTGGAGCGCGTCCTTCACCCTGCCTTTTCCCATTTTATTGGGGTTTTCTTTCCCAACCCCACAAAGGACCCTGGAAACCTTCCCTGTCCCACCTGCAGCTCGGTGCTCTCCTCTCGCTCTCCCACCGTCCCGGGGACCCCGCACAGGCTCCGGGGGTGGACAGGGACGGCAGAGGCCGGGGCTGCAGGCAGGTACCTACGGTCTGGCTGTAAGAGGGGGGACAGGAGAGACGCAGCAGCTCCCCCAAGCCCCCCGCCGGGGGGGCCCCTC
>NW_009187280.1:4868-5181 GCF_000690835.1 Fulmarus glacialis
TCCAAAGCACCCTGCCGGGGGGCTCCCTAGCCAGCCCGAGCCGTGCAGTGCCCTACTCCCAGCCAAAATGGAAATGCTTCCAGGCTGACATTTGCGGTTTGCCTGATTTCTTGTCCGGGGCTGCGAAATAGAGATACGAGAAGATTTCAACTGGAGGAGCTTGTGCCAAACTCAGACTGAAGGCACCACGCGACAGGCAGAACGGCTGCACTCGGGCAAATCCCACAGCAGTAACGTGCCATAAGCAATTCTGGAAAAAAAAATGTTTCCTGCACTCAGCGAGTATGCTTTTTTTGCTTTGAAAATTAACATC
>NW_009187280.1:5198-5495 GCF_000690835.1 Fulmarus glacialis
TGTCAATGGTTTGGCCTATTGCAACACTATTTTAGACAACACAGAGGATATTAGAACTTGTCAGCTACTCCTGGATCTTTTTTGTTTTTTCCCCTCAGTTTGAAATGTGAATTGTTTAAAGCCCAGAGGATTTCACAGGACCCTGTTCGTTATGACAAAATGACAATGGAAGCGAGGCAAGGTTCCGTCAGCTTGGCATTGCTCTTCTGTTTCTGAACTATTACTTCTAAAAATCTTGCCCACAGTAGCAATTCCCCAGTCCAGCATTCTCTAGCTCTTGCTCAGAGTCTGATATTA
>NW_009187280.1:5522-22697 GCF_000690835.1 Fulmarus glacialis
CAAAACCCCAAAACAATTTCCAGAAACAAAACAGGCCTCCAGGTTCATCCCTCTGGAGAGATTTTTCAAGAAGCTCCGAGGAATTTTCTAATATCTCTTCGTCTCCCTTATACTTCTCCAGTCTCCCTCATGACCTGTATGAGTTGGAAGCCAGAGATTTTTAAATTAAAAAGAAGGAGATGAGACAGATGTTTTTTTATATTATACATATATATATAATGTATATTTATAAATTATGTATTATTTATGTATATATTTAAAAGGTCAACAGTGTGTATATATACACACATATCTATGTATGAATGTATGTGCACATATGCATAAAACATCAACAGTATAAGTAAAGAGAGTCTCGATATTTTTAGCTGTTCTGCTAATTGAAAAAATACTGGAGGTCACCTAGGATGGCAGTAAAGGCTTGTAATCATTACCCTCTTCTGCAGGTTTTATAGGCTTACCTGCAGAAACCTTCCAGCTTTGGCAAAAATCCCCACACACCCTTTTGCCACTAAGCCTGGTAAATTCAACAACGCTCTTCATCATGGGATGTTTTCCATCTAATTAATCGGGGGGGAGGGGGAAACAACTGCACATTGCAGTATGATTTTCTCCGAACAACCCTAATTTAAAATAAACTAAAGGACCTGTGCAAAACCAATCAAGGAAAGAAAAAAAAGTGAGGTGGATAACAGATGGTCCCACAGTTAGGGGAAGCTCCCTGAAATGAGCTCAGACTAAGCTATTAGAGGCTTCCAAACAAATAGGTGAAAATAGCCTCTGCTAAATACTGGAATCGTTCTCAGATATACAAATCTGCCTGTAAATGAGACTGTTTCTGTTACAGCAAGACTGTAAGAAGTACAACCTCCTTATTCTGCATATTTATTAAAAGTGCCTTTATGAAAACCATGCATTGCTGTTTGCTTAAGTGTCAGTAATGAACTTTTATAACATACTTGTCTTTGTCCTGTCAGCCCAATACAGGTGTGAAACCAAGAAATGCTTGGTTTACCCTTCCTACTAAGAGGTCAAAAAATCTGGTTACAATAATCTTAGTTGTGTTCCTGTATTCACACCTCATCTAAAGATTGATTAAGGCCCTGATCCAGCAAGGCACACGAATGCACGCTTAGCTTCAAGCAGGCCTTGACTTACAGTTTCAGTGACTTCAAATCAATGGGAAGAGACACGTGCTGACAGCTCCTGCTGGAGCGCGTCTGGGCGCAGCCTGCCAAATTCTGCGTGTTCTGACATCCCTGTAGGTCGTCCCTGGGAGAGCATCGGGCTGCGCGGGCAGCCAGTGGCAGAAGCAGGTCTTGGCTACGACTGACTGTGCCAGAGGATGAACTTTCAGATTTTGAATGAAGTTTGTAGTCATTACTTTTCCCTTCTGCAAACGTGGATCAGATTCAGCACAGCACGCCAAGTCTTCAATCTTCTCTCGCTGCATTTTTTACGTAAAGGATGTGAGGTTAACGTAACTACGTTCTATATGTCGCTGCTTTACCTTCTTCCCCAATATGCCAGAGGCAGGGTTTGAATTTAAAGTTGACAAATTGGAGAAACAGACTGCAAAAAAATGAGGACAAAATTTTGTCAAGACAAGCGCAAAGCACTGCCCTTGGGCAGGAATAATCAATTTCATGAGTACGAATTGGGACCAAATAGCTAGGAAGTGTTGGACAAAAGGTTCTGCGGATTACAGTGGACCATAAACTGAACACAAGCCTGTGGCAGATTGCTGTGCAATAGGTGAGCACTGCATAGGACTGTATGAACAGGAGGATAGCGAACGAGACCTACAAGTAATCCTGCAAGTACTTCTTATGCTCTGTTGAGCACTTGTAAGGCCCCTCCTGGAGTTGTATGCCTGGACTGGACACTGTCCTTCAAAATGAGAGAGATCTGGAATAAAGTGATGTCAGTGAGGCTGTGGAAACTCCAGCGTTGGAAGCTTGTAAATACAGATTTGCTAAATACTAAACTGACAGCATCAGTAATGTTTACTCCTATGCTTGGGCAGATGTCATCCTGGGGTTCATGTCACCTCTGTGGTGACCAGCCATAAAACACATGCTGACGGGACAACGAGGGTATGTGTTTGAACTTCAGAAGATAGTATTGTCCAGGTAACTAGCATCACCGTGCTCACGTTAATGGGGTCAGAGAATCCCTTAACTGCAAGGGAAAAATCCCGAGAGGGGGAGAAAAAGCATAGTTGCCAAAGATCTCATCTCTTGTAGAAACCTGGGAGCAGCATCAGGGAAGAATCTTACGGAAAAAGAAAGCAACACTAAGTCACCTGGGCATGTTTTTTTATATGGAAAGCCTTTAGACAGTAAAAGCCCCCGTCAGTTCTCCTTTCTCCATTTCACGCTTTGTGATTTGTAGGCGATAAGGAAGATCGCTGCGCGGCTCCTCTGCGCAGGCGTTGATGGCAGGAGTCTTTCCTGTGTTCCCCTGTGACAGGGGTTTCATCGCTCCTCTGCAAAACACCGTGCAGGAAAAATGCCAAGGTGCAGCAGCACGGATTAGCTAATGAGGTTATGCTGTTGGTTTCCCCAGTGGAGAAGGATTGTGGGAGATCAGGGACATTCCTGCCTGACCACACGTTGCTAAAGAGAGACTTCCACAGTATGGTTTCTTAACAACACGCCACCCGAGTCCCTCACAGACATGCTTGGCTTTACCCTTCTAATCTTGGTAGCAGGGAGGAAAATCTGATTGCAATTAATCTTACTTGACAAGTGGAGAGCGGAGCCAGAGAGACAGCAGGGCTTGCAGAAGGCAGCGACGCGGCTGGGCGGCAGAGCCGGGGTGAGAATTCAGTCTGACCTGACTGGGGCTCCCCTGGGGGGGCATTGCTTCATTGCAGGTGGGTTACACCTCCCATTGCAGCTGTGAGTAAAAACACCAGAAGTATCCATAAAGAAAGCACACTTTTTTTCAGTTCTTGCTCAACTCTGTAACTACCAACACAGTCAATAAATACTCTTATCACTTTTGCAAGTGAGTCAGATTCTGCATCACATACTGTGTTGCACTGCTGTCAACGTCTGCTCCTCCCATGCTGCCACATGCAGAGCAACACTCTGGCTATCTCACACAGAAGAGGAGATATTTTGGTAGCAAAAATGGGACTCGGCGAGCAGCACTGCGATTGCGCACATCGGGCTGGACTGGGGATAAGGAGAAAAGCAGACAGAGGGGAAAGTATAATATTACTCAGTATGAGTAGTACTCCGAGATCTCATCTTCTATATATGTAGCAGTACAAATAACTTCTAAGTGCTGGTATGAGAGAAAAAATATTCTTTCATATATACGTGCATAAAAAGAATGAGAAACAACATATCACCACGTAGTACAAAGTAAATTGCAGTCAATATGTAGATTTTTCAGAGGAAACAGAGATTGGTTTTATACCTACACTTTTGTTGAAAAGTCTACAGAGGGACAGACTATTTAACTGTTCATCATGCTCACCTTAACTCTTTATTCCTTTTCTTTTAAATGCACATAGTTTTAAGCTGCTCTATGTATTGCTTTATGTGCTTCTCACTGGTCACGTTGGAAGGTAAACTTGCCCTAGAATAATTTATTGTCTCACCTGTAAGTAGCACAAAGGCTAATACAAAGCTTTTTGCTCTTTTTAAGCTGTGAGAGCCAATATTATGGCTTTTTCTAAATAGCTGTTTTAATGGTTTTGCTATTTCAAAATATGTTCAACTGTTTTGCTATCTTGTTTTGAAGCTCGTTATTTCCCAGCTGGGAATATAGCAGACTGTGGGCTGAGGCAGCTGGCAGATGGACAGAGAGGAAGAACTGCCATCCCTCAACAGGCTACACCCACACTTGCTGGGGAATTGGTTTCCTCAAAGCACAGCCCCAATTTAGGTTAGCTGGCAGCAATTCCGTTTTGAAGAAGTCTTATGATACCCAATGTTAAAAGAAACAGAGTCAAGAGCTCTAAGATATATTACTACATCTCACCCACCTTTAGAGCAGCAAAACCCCCTGTAATACATGATAGATTAAAAAAAAAATTCTGTCACAAATGAAGACGTTATTTTCCCTCCTCACACTTCATTTTCTTATGTTTTAAGCTATGCACATTCAGAACTAATGGAAAAACCCGCACAGCTAATTTTCATTTTGGTGTGATAGCTGCATCAAATGCTTGATACAGTGGAAATACCAGTTACTTCAGTCAAGCTTTCTGAGGGGGGGGAAAGAAGGAAGTCCAGGCACTGTCTTTTAGAAGTCTAAGAAAAGAAGTTATCAGAATGGACTTTTGAATGATGAAACATGGGGATTCCTAAGGGCTATTTTAATTGGTGCTATCTACAACAACAGCAATAAATAGGGCTTATTCTGATCTTCCACTTCAGAAACTGTTTGACTACGCAGCTGGGAAAGTGAGTTCCTTGTGCATATGTGCTCTTGTCGTGGTTTAACCCCAGCTGGCCACTGAGCACCACGCAGCCGCTCGCTCACTCCCCTCACAATGGGATGAGGGAGAGAATCAGAAGGGTAAAAATGAAAAAACTCATGGGCTGAGATAAAGACAGTTTAATAGGGAAAGCAAAAGCCGTGCACGCAAGCAAAGCAAAACAAGGAATTCATTCACTACTTCCCCTCGGCAGGCAGGTGTTCAGCCATCTCCAGGAAAGCAGGGCTCCATCACGCGTAACAGTGACTTGGGAAGACAAACACCATCACGCCGAACGTCCCCCCTTCTTCTTCTTCCCCCAGCCTTATATGCTGAGCATGACGTCATATGGTACGGAATAGCCCATTGGCCAGCTGGGCCAGCCGTCCCGGCCATGCTCCCTCCCAACACCCCGCACACCTGGCAGGGCACAGGAAGATGAAAAGTCCTTGACTAGCGTAAACATTACTTAGCAACAACTAAAACATCGGTGTGTTATCAACATTCTTCTCATACTACATCCAAAACACAGCACTATACCAGTTAATAGGAAGAAAATCAACTCCATCCCAGCCAAAACCAGGACAGCTTTGTATTCCAAAACACACAAGAAAGTGCTCACAGTGCATGTGGGACTTGACTATGCGGTTTTCACACAGGCAGCAAAACAAGGGAGCGGACTGGAGGACCACAAGGCTAGGCCATAGACATGGCTCTGCTGAGCAAGCGCTTGGGTTTCGGCTGCCCGAGGGGTACCATCCCCCCTGGCTCACAAGTGACTCCCCTTGCCCCCTCCACGTGAGCCCTCATTCAGCTGGTGTCAAACTGTGGTGACAGTCCAGAGAATGGCAATTGTGAATTTAAAAACAGACAAATATAAAACATCAGATCACACATGGCAAAATTCCCCTTCCAGTACCGCTGACCTGATAGCATAAAAGAATGCAGAGTGCTGTGCCTTCACCAACATTAGCCACTACGAACGCACAAAATTCATGACTTCTCTTAGACATTTATCCTGCAGTAAAGTTGGTAATTATTTACTACTGGCAATTTTTAGACTACTAGTAAGATCGGTGCTTTAGAGGCTTCTGTCTCTTCAGTCAGAGGGCAGAAACTACAGGCACTTTAGGTGAGTTGTTCATTTCTTTGTACTCTCACTGCGGTTGCTGGCTGTAAATAACCATTTTCAAATTAAGGGAAAGGCACGGTAAATCCAGGAGACCTTCTGGGATTTACAGAGACTCATCGCAACAGTATTCACCTGGCAATCACAGTGAGTTATTGGAGCTGCCCTGCGCTGCACTACTCTTCCTAAAGTGAAAGCTGCTTCAACTTTACAAGAAAATAAAGCGTACTAGCCAAATTAAAAAAATGAGCACTGGGTCCTCCCAGGCAATTTTCATTTCTGCTCTAGGATGGCTGTAGTCCTGTGACTGACTGCTCCCATGCAGCTGGCTGTGTTGGCATTGCATACAAATTAAGAAATGCACTCATACTGTAAATTACAGACTAGAGCCTTAGACTTTAAATCCTTCAAGACAGGAGACCTCTTTTAGCAGGAGTTATATAGAACGCATAATAAAAGCCCTATGCATAGCATAATAATGGCCTACTACATCTACTCATTATTATTAGCATATTATAGTATTATTAACAATTTGCTTTATGCCAAAGTTTCCCCAGAAAGCAGTTGGATTGTTGAAGGCACTAAAAAGTTTTCCTTTGCTATCCTAACCTGTGGCATGAATATAGGACACTAAAACCCTGTAAAAAAAGCAATACACAGGCATTCTTCAGCCTCTTATTAAAAGGCACTTTCTTAGACGGAGGTTAATTATTTAACAAGCAATTTAATTCACCTCATCAACCCCCTTTGCTTGGTCTTCTGCAGCTGGCTGCTCCAGGCTGCTATGCCTGCTCCCAGACTGCCAGCTCCATGCAGCCTCCGTGTCCCCCGCTGCTGGAGCCCTGGCCATCACCTTCCCAGCCCCGGGCATCAGCCCTGCAGCCACCCGTGCTGCAAAGCTGCTGCATGGTCCCTGGCACATCATTCACCTCCACCAGCCAGCACCCAGCCAAAGAGCTCCCGGGCACCGGGCAGGTGTGAGTGGGGGACTGCTCCCATCCGCAGTCTGCATGGATGCAGCCATGTGGTTTTGGGAGGTGGGAGGGAAGACCTGTATGCATGCACGCACACCGTACCATGTCAGCTAGGCTCAGAAAACAGGACTTGACCTGTTCTAGTGACTGCCACAGACATTGCTTATGGGTCGCAGTGCACTGCAGCACTCTCTCCTTTCACCTCTTCATATTTGAGCACACTACTACCCTGACTGGAGCCCTCCTCTTCCCAGATGTCCAGTCTACATTTAGGCATGTGTTTTGACTCTCCTCCCCGCCCCCAAAGCGCAGCAGAGGGAAAGCTTGCATCTGCATTATGTCCCCCTGAACAGCCATTCAAGCACGCTCCCCTCCGCAGAATTGAGGGAATGGCAACAGGTATGGCTGCATATGTCTCACCTGAATCTACCATCAGCAGCGTTTGCTGTAATGTCACACAAGATGGCTCTAGGGTCCTTAAGAGGAATGGATTTATTAAGAGGATGAAAACTTCCCCCTTTAGCACTGGCTGATGCAGTCTTGCAGTATTGAAATAGAGTAGAGTAACAGAGGTAGGGACCCTCTTACAGCCAGTTTGGGATTGCATCTGTCCTCATTAAAAAAAAAACAAAACAACAACAACAAAAAAACAAAAACAAAAAAACAACTCAAGAAAATATGTTTGCATGCAGCAGGAACCTACTTTCAGCAGGTGCCTGAGCCTGGGCTGCCCTTGGAGCAATGCAGGGACACCACATCATACAGGTGAGTCAACAAAATGGACAGATAAAGCAACAGGGCATCAACAGCCCCAAACATGTTTCTGGGGCAGGGACCCTCTTTGTGGAATTGTAGCTCTGCATCCCACCTCCTGACCTCTCTTCCATCTGATCCCTCCAGCACCTGCTCTGATTTAAAAGGTTAAAAAATAATCAGCTTCATCTTTTACTTTCCCAGACCTCTCTTTCATAAGTCTTCCTTAATCAGTCTGAGCAGATCCCTATCTTGTGATTTTGCTGGGAAAAGACCATTTTCCTAATATTTAGAGCAACTGTCTTTCCATGGAAGAGCACTGTTGGCTCTGTGAGCATTGGTGTTTGTGTCCAACAGAGAGTAAAAGAACAGATTAGGCAAGGACTGCTTTTCAAAGAGAAACCTGTGGTTTGAAACAGGTAAATATTGAGACCCCCAGGAGTAATTAATACACAAGCTGGACATACACATTTTCTAATCCCATGCACTGTATTTACTCCTAAACATATTGTAAAAATTATGGAAAAGAAAAAAATGCTTTAAATGGCCATTATAGACTTAGTTAAGCATACTTTAGCAAGACAGTATTATGCCTAAAAGACAATCAGAGTCCTATGAAAGAATCAAGGGAAAAATTAACAGCACCAGAAAGAAAACTCACTGCTGTGGAAATTGGTCGTTAGCAATATGGCAGTACTGCAGCAGTTCAGCCAAACAGTCCAATTCGATTGTCAGCCTGCTGGTTGTGACCATTTTCAGAATGCGGCTGGTTGTAATAACTCACATTTTTTTTTCTTAACACTGTAGGTTAAATCCTGATCACTCTTAATATCTGTTACTAGTAAAGAAATATCATACTTGAATAGTAAAAATAAACTGTTACTCACAAGGTTTTTAAAGATGGACCTATACATTATATAGTTATATTTTCAATAGAAGCCTGAATTAAGGCTTATATGTTGTTTTTAAACTAAAAGCATGTTAACTGCATATGATCAGAACATTTGTTCAAGCTTACTAAAAGACAAATGGGCTTGATTAATAAGTACCTGCTGAAATGCTCACTTTAATCAAAAACTTCATGCCAATTGTTTTAATACATCAAAGATCAGGAGAACTGGAGATTCACTGATTGCTTATTAGCAGCATTCAAACCTTATCTGCTTCTGCACTACAAACTTTGCTTTGGTAGATTAAGGAATTTCTTGGCTCCTAATCCAGATGTTATTTTCTCAAGAAGCTTACAGGAAAGGAGGGCTGGTAGCTAGTGGAAAGGTCATATCCATATTTCTAAATATATTGTGTGACCTGGGGGAACTCATTATGCTGTTGGTTGCTTCACTTTCCTCAAAGAAATCAAGTACATTCTTCACTCTTATTTACCATGAGGATTATTTCATTAATACTTGTAAACAACAAATCTTCAATGGAAGATAAGACCCAAGTATTATTTCTTTTCTCTTTAAAAAATTTTCAAAGCATAATGATATGAAGTTAAATTTGAAACAAAGTAAATTTTATAATTTTGCTTCTGGGTGAAGTATATTTTCCCGACTTGGCTCCATTAGCTGATGTTGACCACGTGTGTCAGCCCCAAATTAAAGTAAACTCACTGTACCATTGACAATACGGCCACCTCTATTTTGTGTGCACAGCCAGCATGCTAAGTTAACCACACATAACATAAACCTCCTTTCCAGCTGCTGAACTAAAATTACATGTATAACACCATAAGATGGAGTCCATCACTCTTCTAACAAAGGCCAAACCTCTAGGGCTGCTGAGTGTTGCCCATTTGATGCAGTGTGGCCATCTGTAGCACATTACATATGAGGCTACACCTCTGTGTCAGTCTCCCAGCTTGTGCCATGATGAGGCAAAGTTTTTTTAATGCTCTTAAGGACTGTTTTTCAGACACACTTCTCTCTGTACAACTAATGGGCTCAGACAGCTCCATCTGTAATGAGCATATTCTCATTAGAGTATTGTCTCAAGGTAGCACTCTGCAAATTTACTTCTGATGCAGTAAAAAATTTGAAGTGAAATCAAAATGTGAAATACCGCAGTAATGTGTAATACATTTCTAGTCTTGCCATCAGAAAGCCCTGTGGCAGTAACAGGAGGAATCACACAAGGGTTGAGGTTGAAGGACCTCTGGAGATAATCTGGTCCAACCCCCCTGTTCAAAACAGAGTCATCTAGAGCAAGCTGCCCAGGATCATATCCAGACAGCTTTTGATTATCTCCAGGAACAGAGACTCCGCAACATCTCTGGGCAACCTGTATCAATGCCTGGTCAGCCCCACAGTAAAGTGTTTCATGGTGTTCAGATGGCATCTCCTGTGTTTCAGTTTGCACCCATTGCCTCTGGTCCTGTTCCTGGGCACCACTGAAAAGAGCCTGGCTCCCTCTTCTTTGCACCCTCCCTGCAGATATTTATATACACCCTCCTTCTCTTCTCCAGGCTGAAGAATCCCAGCTCACTCAACCTTTCTTCTTATGGGAGAGTTGCTCCAGTCCCTTCATCATCTTTGTAGCCCTTTGCTGGACCCTCTCCAGTATGTTCATGTCTTTTGTACAGAGGAGCCCAGAACTAGACACAGTGCTCCACATGTGGCTTCACCAGTGCTGAGTAGAGGGGAAGGATCACCTCCCTCAACCTGCTGACAATGTTTTGCCTAATGCAGCCCAGGATACCATTTGCCTTCTTTGAAACATGGGCACATTGCTGGCTCATAGTCAACTTGGTGTCCACCAGGATCCCCAGTCCTTTTCTGCAAACTGCTTGCCAGCTGCATGGCCCGCAGCATATATTAGTGCACAGTGTTGTTCCTCCCCAACACGGTGCAGGACTTTGCACTTCCCCTTGTTGAACTACTTGAGGATCCTGTTAGCCCATTTCTCCAGCCTATCAAGCTCCCTCTGGATAGCAGCACAACCCTCTGGTGTATCAGCTGCTCCTCCCAGTCTGCTGTCAACTGCACTCTGCCCTATTACCCTTACCATTAATGAAGATGTTGAACTGGATTTGACCCAGTATTGACCCCAGGATTACATCACTAATTACCAGCCTCCAACTAGACTTCATGCCACTGATCACTCCCTGTGGCCAGCCATTCAGCCAGTTTTCAGTCCATCTCATTGTCTGCTCAATCAGCCCATATTTCATCAGCTTCTCTATGACGATCTTACAGCAGAGAGCATTGAAAGCCTTACTGAAGTCTAGGTAGACACAGTTCTACCCTTATCTACCATGCCAGTCATTTCATCACAGAAGTTTATCAAGTTGGTCAAGCATGACTTCCCCTTGGTGAAGCCATGCTGACTACTTCTGATGACCTTCTTGTCTTTCATGTGCCTGGAAATGATTTCCAGGATTAGCTGCTCCACCTTCCTAGGGATTGAGGTGAGGCTGACCAGCCTGTAGTTCTCTGGGTCCTCCTTCTTGCAGATGTGAGGGACATTTGCTTTCATCCATTCTTCAGGCACTTCTCCTAGTCACCATGATCGATTAAAGATTGAGAGTAGCCTCACAATGACATCCACCATCTCCCTCAGCACTCATGGGTGCATCCTGTCAGGGCCCATGGACTTATGTATGACCAGTTTGCTTAAGTATTCCCTGACCTGATCTTCTTCCACCAAGGGTGTATCTTCCTTGCTCCAGACTTTCCTCCTGGTCTCTGGGACTCCTGAAGACCAGTCCCACTAGTAAGGACTGAGGCAAAGGTGGCATTCAGTACCTCAGCCTTTTCCACATCCTGTGTAACCAGGTCCCCAGTCTTGTTGAGCAATGGGCCCAGATTTTCCCTAGTCTTCCTTTTGTCACCTATGTACTTACAGAAGCCCTTCTTGTTTTTCACATCAGTGGCCAAATTCAATTCCATTTGGGCTTTAGCTTTCCTAACTTTATTCCCAGATGCTTGGACAATGTCTCTGTATTCCTCCCAGATTACCCATCCTTGCTTCCACCCTCTGTATGCTTCCTTTTTGTGTTTAAGTTTAGCTAGGAGCTCTTTGTTCATCAATGCAGGCTTTCTGGCATTTTTATCTGACTTCCTATTCATTGGCATGGACTGCTCTTGAGCTTGGAGATGATCCTTGAATATTAACCAACTTTCTTGGGCCCCTCTTTCCTCCAGGGCCTTATCCCACAGAACTCTTCCAAGCAAATCTTTGAAGAGGCCAAAGTCCACTCTCCTGAAGTCCAGGGTTGTGAGCTTGCTTTTTACCCTCCTCCCTGCCCTCAGGATACTGATCTTCACCATCTCATGGTCACTGCAGCCAAGGCTGCCTTTTACCTTCACATTCCCAAAAAGCCCTTCATTGGTGAATACGAGGTCCAGCCAAGCACCTCTCCTTGTTAGCTCCTCTGTCACTTGGATGAGGGAGTTACTGTCAATGCACTCTAAGAACCTTCTTGATTGCTTATGTCCTGCTGTCTTTCCAGCAGATTTCAGGGTGTGGTTGAAGTCCCCCATGAGGATTAGGGCCTACAAACATGAGCCTGCTCCTGTCTGTAGACTGCCTCATCCACTTGTTCTCCCTTGTCAGACAGCCTGTAACAGACACCCACTATAATGGCACCTTTACCTCTCCTCTTTTTAATCCTAACCCATAAGGTCTCACTTGGCTCCTCATCCACCCCCAGGCAGAGCTCCATGCCCTCCAGCTGCTTTTTCACATAGAGGGCAACTCCCCCTCCTCATCTTCTTAGCCTTTCCTTCCTAAAGGAGCCTGGTTCCCCCATTACAACACTCCGGTCATGAGAGCCATCCCACCACATCTCCGTGATTCCAGTAAGATTACAGCCCTGCAACTGCTCACAGACCTCCAACTCATCATGTTTATGCCCCATACCGTGTGCATTATTATACAGGCACTTTAGAGAGGCACCCCTGCATGTTGAGTTTCTGGAGAGGGTTTGGGGGATTTCCCCATAACGGTGCCTTACAGGTACTTCCTTGCTTACATGCAAGTGCTGAAGGTGACCCCACTTAAACCCCATTTTCTTGATTTTGTTTACCATTCCTGTCACATCACCCCATGCTCTTTGCTCATTGACCCTGTCCAGCACTCCCTCAAGACTTCTCTCTCCCTCCCCTGTCAGTTTTAGTTTAAAGCCCTCCTTACAAGGTCAGCCATCCTATTGGTGAAAACAGCTTTTCCCTGCTTAGTGAGGTGGATCCCATCTCTCCCAAGAAGATGCTGCTCTGCAAACAGGGTCCCATGGTTATAGAACCCAAAACCCAGTCACCAACACCAGCTCTGCAGCCAGTTATTGACATGTACTCTCAGTGTCTTCCTCTTCACACCCTTTACCCTTACTGGAAGGATATTAAACACCACCTGGGCCCCCATGCCCTTGACTACTGCCCCTAGAGCTCTGTAGTCACTGTCATGCCAGGTTTCCCTGGCAGTATCATTTGTGTCCACATGGAATAACAGCAGGAGGTAGTGATCAGATGGCTGGATGAGCTTCAGCAATCCCTCCACAATGCCCCCAATCCTGGCCCCCAGCAAACCTTTCTTGATGATAGGTCAAGTTGACAGATAGGTGCCTCTGTCTCCTGTAATGTCACCCATTACATGGACTCACCATTTCTTCCAGGTGGTCTTGCATGGTTTAGGGTCAGATCCTTTAGCTTGAAGACATATCTAGCTTCTCTTCAGTTTTGAGGGTGGTGAACTATTTTGCAGTTGTAAGCCCTTAGGTGGGGCAGGAGCCTTTCTTTTGGTGCCAGAAGTCACCAGTTTCCATCCTTCCCCTTCTCCAGCAGTTGCAATTACCTTAAGGGTGGACACTGCCTGCTTCTCTGCTGCAGTTGGGGTGCAGGGCTCTTCAGGCTATTCTGCTGCATCTCAGATAAAACCCCATCTATCTCCCTTTTCATCCTCTCTGACGCTGCACAGCCTGCTCACTTCCTCCTGCAAATCCTCTACTTGGCAGCACAGGTGCCCCAAGATGGCACACATCCTGCAGGACAGCAGGCCATCTCTCTGGGCAGCAGAGAGAAGCCCCAGGCACTCCCTGCAGCCCAGGACTTGGAGGGCTGCATCTGCCATTCGGAGTTTGGCCAGCGTCAAAGCCTCTGCCCTAACTGCTCCAACATCTGCTGGGCAGACTGCCCAGTGGCACATCACCACTATAACTGACACCATTACAGTGGTACAAATTCAACTGCGGCCCCCTTCCTTACAGCCTGCCGCACAAATGGCTGCCTCAGGGAGCTGTGCTCTGGGGCCGTGGCTCTTATATAGTCCTCTCCTGAGCACCGGCTAAAGGGTGCTTCACTCTCCCTAATTGGGGGCAGCTGCAACAAAGGCTCCAGGCACCCTGGGTCAAGGGCAGCTGATCATGCTCATCAGAAGCTGCTAGACCTTCCTCAGGCCCATACGCTGGTGGCTCCCCTTCCCTCGTCCTTGCCGGGCAGCAGCAGGCATCCTCCAGTTTCTCAGAGGGTTCCCAGGCATCCCGCGATGATCCTGGACCTTGTCCCCAGAAGGTCCAGAAGCTCCCAAAGCAGAACCCAGAGACTGCTGCCCAAATGGCTGCCTCTCTTGGCTGTGCCTAATAATATCATATTAAAATCTCCAGACGCTTGTTCCTAGACACCTTTGTGGGCTCTGTGTGTCTTAACTCAAATATACATTTAACCTGTGTGAATAACCTTCAAATGTATTATGTATATATATGTAAATGCATTTTTTATACATATATGTAAGTCTAACATATATATAAATTTCAAGCCCCCTTTCTATTTGAGATGTAGGCAGCCTAAACCATTGGTTGGCCTCTCCAATATGTTCAACTGCCCATCATCAGTGCTAGTGCACAAACATTTCCGGAGAGCGTGCTTGAACTCTCATTATGTTTGGGACCCAAAAAAACTGCTGAGTATGCAAAAGATGAAACCCTAGGGAGTTTAAACATAGCAGCATAAGAATAGCTGCGCTGCACTGCATCAGACCAACGGTCCATCTGAAAGTGTCCTATATCAGATGCCTATAGGGGAGCATAGGGACAGGGCAAGCAGGTATAGGTATTTCCCCAGCCTCCAGAGATCTGTGCAGCAGAGACAGTCTCCTTAACTCACTTTATAACCTCTTTATATGCCCAAACATAGACTCAGGCTGGGATGAGTTAGGATTTCTTCACAAATTCAGCTTCTTTGACCATGTGAATCATTCAGGGTTTACTGGCAGCCATTAAAACCAAGTGAGCAAAATGTTTTATCTTTTAGAGCTATCCTTAGGATATTTAATTAAAAATAGGCTCCTGACCAAAAGAATTTAATCAGATTATCTTTTATGAAAGCATTACTGTGAAACAATGGAATTGTTGGGAAAGACTTATTCCATAATATGTTCTTCTATTATAAAAGCCATTTCCCTTCACATTCCAGGTATTCAGCCAAGAAACAAAGGACCATAGCTGGGCATATGGCTTTTTCCTCTGTATACTATTTCAAGATGATTTGACAGGTATTTGAGAAAACCCCCATGTTTTGCTTCTTCATTAAAGCAGATATTAAGCTCTTGTCTCTCACGGAAGGCTGTGATGACCAGGTTAATACTGAATTGTCAGTGGCTTTCTTGAAAACAGAGTGAAAAAAAAGACTCAAACTGCTTATACGTGTCAGAGTTTGTTTGATTTTTATTATGCTTACTTAACTTAAACATGTAAGGAACACTGTGGAGAAATCCCATCGTCATTAGTGTCCAATTCAAAAAAATTGTGTTGGTAGAAACAGCATTATTGGTGTTCCACTTGTCTTGCAATTCAGTCATTTGTCCGTGATACTTCAGCATGTCACATTCATTAATGCATTTCTCCTTTAACACATCTGTGAATTGCTATTATTCACTTGTTTATAGCTAGAGAAATGCAGCCCAGAAAGAGCAAGTGATCCATCTACAGCCAGACAGAAAGTCTGCACAGCACAAACCTCAATCGTAGTCTCAAGCTAATGTGTTAACTAACCGCTGGGACATCCTGACTCTCCCACCATCCCTGAAAACGTGCTCTGACAACTGAAAGCCCAAGCTACAATCTTCACAGACTGCAGCGCCTGGTTACTGAGCTGTTCGACAAATAGAATTTCTGCTCTGCAATGAAATTCTGGCATTTGCAACTTTGAATTTTTATATTACAATTTAATACATAATAAATTAATTAATAACAATATATTCCAATATTTTAGTACCACATACAAGTCAAAATGGAATAAATTATAATTGTAAAGTCAGAAAAAATGTATCGTTTTTTGCTTCTGATGTTTTTTTAATGTTATTGAAATATTTCAGTGAAATAGTGAAAGCCATCGTATAGATTTGCTCCCATCTAACATGTTTTTAAACATGCTGCATTACTGCAAAGCATCTAAAAAAATCTGCATTTTTTTTGGTGGGAAACAGCTCTTTCAAATAACATCCTCCAGTGCAAATCACCATTTAATAAGATCTTGTAAGCCAAAGGCGTTCAGTTGTACTTGCCCAATCTCATTGTTTGCAATGATGTATTTACAGCATAATCTTTATCAAAGATAAATGGACTGAGAGAGCAACAGGCACAGTTAAAAATTACTGTTACACTAATTCTCAAAAAACAGGGTTTGGGAGACTTACTGGAAACCTCTTATTCCTCAAAGTTGTTCAGCCGTGATGCCATCTCATCACAAGGAAGAGCAAGTAACAAAGCATCGGTGTGCGACACAGTTCAGGTAGTGTTTCTGCCTGTTTCCATATGTACCATTTCCAATGGTAGCAAATCTCCCTCCACTTAAGATATGTTTTTTGCAAGGCTAACTTTACTTCATGAGTAAATCTCAGCAAGAGTGACATCTGTGTGATGAATTTGGGCTGCCATCAACTGCAACATGGAAATAAACCCCCCTCACCACCACCATCAGTCTTCTATGTCGTTGTGGCAATTCCGTATCTATCTGGAAGGCTCTTCTGCCTCAGGCTGTTCCCAGAAGCTGCGCTATGCCTCTTGGCACTGACATCTACGTCACTTCTGGTTGGAATTCAGAAATTTTGGGCACTGGTAGAAATTCTCAGGTCTCTGGAGCAGACTGTGTGAACCTCCTTCTGGTGAAAGGCCATTACTTACCCAACCATCGTCCAGCGCTGGCAGAGACTTGCCTGCCTTTGGTGCACCTTTGTTGCTTCCACATGTAGGTTCCAGTCTGGTCGCTTGAGGGAATACGAGTAATTCTGAGGGACGATGGATTACTGCTCATCTGAAGTCTCCTGCAAATTCCCTGGTGTCAGACTAGTACCATCCCCAGCCTCTCCTCAGAAGAGGCTCTCCAGCTGAGACAGGAGATCCTGAGAGGGGATAAAGGACAAGTGTATGCTGAGGCTGAGGTCCTCCTCCACTACTCGAGGTGAGACACTCATCCTGCAGCCAAGAAGCACACATGCCAGAGGAGTCAGGGAAAGAAGGGGTGAGTGGGGCCGTGAATCACTTATTTCATCTCTTTTTGGCTGGAACAATTTCTCTCAGATGTGGCCCTCTGGCCTCCATCTGTTCACACCTGCACTACCATTAATTAATACTCCCAAAGCATGTTTGAACTGTGTGTGCTCCAGAATTGATTAGGTTTTTTTACCTAATTAAGGGGAAGGACCACGTTACACCAGCAGTCCAGAGACTGCATTATTTTTATTTGGGGCACAATTCAAAGCAAATTGTCCTCTGTTTGTGCCAAGCGCTATACGCCAGACTTCATCTCCTTACTCCATAGGTTCTGCCATGACAGATGAGCAGTTCAAGCGAGGGGATGACTTGTCTTTCCTCCAAACTAGTCCGACTGCAGTAGAGTTTTTCAACAGTGTAATTAAAAAGAAAATTGGGCAGCTAGGTATAGACAAGAAGGGAC
>NW_009187280.1:22728-32571 GCF_000690835.1 Fulmarus glacialis
AGCAACGAGCGCTGTTCTTACCTCTCCACTGGTCCAATCTGTCTGCATCAGAATCTAAATGCAAACTTGCTCCCTTTCTTTGCATTGGTGTCAGCCTGAAAAAATTCATGTTTTGCTTACTTGTTCTTCGATGAATTTCTTTTTGATCAGATTAGAAAAAAAAACCCTGTTGCTCATTTGCCCAAAAATATTAGCAGGGCTATTATCTTTTATAAATCAAACATAGCGGACATGAAGACTTGGCTCACCACCTTGATTTCAAAAGAAATGTCAGAATTGCCTTCCCATTTCCCTGCCCCACCTGCCCCTGGTAGTTTTTACCATCTCTTCCACCTTCTCTGCCTATGGAAGCTGGGTTATGGGTCACAGTCCCCTGACTAATGAGCTGTTCCATCACCTCTTTTACTGCCTTATTCTCCAACTACAGCTGATGCAATTTTTCTTAATGGTAAGGGAATCAGTAACCCAATTAAACAGGGGAGCATTTTAACCTCCTGGGGAACATGCCATTCAGAGACAGTATTTTTGCCCGAAAAATAATTAACCTCTGTGGAGCACGGAAAGCACAGATCCTATGCACTGAAGCCTTTCTCAGATGTCAGATACTTAGTTTTTTACATCCCTTGGCCCTTGGTGCACTTTGTTATGTTGAGCCCTCTAATGACGCTATTCTGAGACCAACGGGATATTAATACTAACACAGCCTTGCCCTAACACAGCCTGCACGGCAAAGAAACAAGCCGCCAAGACCTTAGAAGTACGATGTGCCAAAAGACACCACACATAGTGTAACAGCATACCCCTCCATTTAGGCGGAGACTGAACTTTTCAGAAGGAAGAGGGCAATATACATTCATTGGAAAAAAATAACTAAGGTGGGATAAGTGTAGCACTGGCCTAAAACGCTGCTCACGTTCAGAGTCGCAGCTGAACTGCCATACTGGTAGGGGGCCAGGTATCCTGGGTGCAGGTTCACAACACCCTTGAAGCGGTCTACACCCACAAGTCCTAATGCAAGTCTGATTCATAAGTGATTTAGATGCTTTGTTAAAACCTCACTCGCTCTGTGGGAGCACTTTTTACTTCCTTCCTATCCCAAAAGCACTGAATGCTGGCACCAAAAGCACTCAGTCTGCCTGGATGCGGTGATAAAGACGTACGACTCTTACAGTAAGCACACTCCTCTTGTTCCCCAGAGTGCAGTACGGTGGCTAGCAGCGTTACCAGACCTCCCTCCTCTATACATCACCAGCTGTGGGTTCAGCCAGGTTACATTAACCTTGGCTTAATCCATCACCATCACTTGAGTAACAGCACAGTTATTCTCCAATACTCGGTGTGGTCTTCTTTCCCCTGGAAAGAGATTTTTACTTTCTTAGCTGGCCCCTTGGCTCATATAATTCTGTAAGAGCCTGGAATAATATGTTCTTCACTAAATTTGCCATATAATAACCTTGACAACATTGCATCAGATCAATGTCCAGTTTCCCTCATTTATCCCCCCAAAACAGTGCCTTTGGGTAAACTGTGTCTTTCATCATTCAGCATTTGACAACGGTAACTTTATTCATCACACTGAGAAGAAAACATTTTGTTTACTCCATATATAACAAATATGCCAGATAATTATTCCTAGATTAAGCATTAGGAAAGATGGTAAATGAAAGATCTTGTTTCACTGGACAACTAATTACACTTGCTGGGGATGGCAGTTTAAAGAGTAATGTAAACAAACACAGTGATGCAGTAATTCCCCTCAGGACACGCCGTGTACAATTCTGTAGTGAACAAAGTTAGCTGAGACCCTCTGGGCCAAAATGTCATTAGTGACATTAAGAAAATGCCACTGCTTGCTGATTTATGCAAAGTCCAAGGACTCATCAGAACCAGAGCAAATGTTGCCTGTAAATTTTAAGTCCACCAAAAATGCAGTTTCATATAGTTTTTGCAAGTATTTTTGTCATTCCTATGCTTTATTCTAAAACAACAAAAAAAATCATTATTTCTTACTTTATTCAGCCACTGAACTAAGAATATAATTATTTACACTGGAACAACAGACTTCACACTACAAGGTTGCTAGAAGATTAAAAAAAGACCTTTTTTTTTTTTTTAATTCCATGTGCCTCTACAGGGAATATCTAGTTACACCAATCTTACTGCGTTCACTCACAGTTCACATGCATACTCTTTAGCACCTTTTTTCCCTGCCCTTAGATGAATCCTGAACAGTTCAGACCAACAGCAGTCTCCAAATAATTTGTACAAGAAATATGCAATTCTCCCTCTTCTCATGCCATTGACGTCTGCAGCCCTGGCAGAGCTGCGATACTCAGGCTGACTGCTAAAAAGCTAAGTAAGATTTTTATTCCTTAATTTTGGGTGGCCACAGCGCAGTACCTATATCTGGGCCAGGTGTAGGATCCACCTAATGCTGTCGGTGGAGAGCAGAGTCACACCTAGTCTCCAGTGACTGTCCTTGCAAGACTCCACTGACCGTAGCTGGAGCCCACGTAATTGTCTCAGGTGTAGATATAGGTACCTCGTGCCCTTGTGGACACAGCAGAGCATCCCACCTCCCTCCCAGCTGCTGCGCCAGAAGGGTACAGGTATGCTCTGGGCCCTGTGTCATATCTGACACGTCATCTCATGTAAAAATCCCAAGCTTCATGCAACATGGATGTAGGGAGCTCAGCACTATTTAGATCGCTGACCTGCTCCTATCACAGTGTAAGACATTTTAATGTAGACACGGCCTATACTGTTTGCTTCCCTAAAGTTAAACAAAAAGTATCCCATCCACTTCAGCTCTGTTGATCTTATCAATTATATATAGACACAAAGCAATCTACAAAGATTTTTCACACCTATTGTTGGAGCTAATTTCTGTGTGCTGTAGCAGAAATGCTGCAGATGCCCTCCCCTCACTAAAACATGCACATTTGCAGTCAGAGAAAACTGAACCCCAAAGCAAATTCCCAAGTCTTTAAATTCCAGCTGTAGCCCTGACTCCCAGCCCAGTTCAGCAGAAAAAAAAAATGCTGCTTCAGTGCTGGAGTAATTAATCTCTGCACCTCCCGGCTCTGCGGGGCAAAGGTGTGGGCAAGCCACAGGACAGGTGAGACGGCAGGCTCCTACGTTTGCAAGGCTTTGCCATGCAAGAGGCAGCAGCTCTTTTAGGGGTGCCACACTGGTCAAAGCTTTCTGTGTCTCTTTTCGAAACACCGTTTTTCCGTTCCATTACTCCTGATCCAATACCATTTTTACTCAACATTCATTGTATTTCTTTGTGACTTCATGTCATGGCTTACTCCTTTCTGCTCTACATCCAGATGTTTCAGTTCTTCCTGTATTTCTTTACTTGCCCCTAAATTGACCACTGGCTGTCTGACCACACTGCTCCCACAGTTAACCACAGCAGGGACTTGCTGGAATACCTCTAAACCCCCATCCAACCTTTGCACCCAAGTTTCCTTCCTAAAAAAAAAACAAAGTAGGGGAAAAAAACCCTTAGCTCCGTACTGGAACAGCTGGATCATGCACCCAAACCCAAAGCTTCAAAACACTTCACCAAACTGAATCTCACTGCTCCAGTTCTTGGAAGGATTTCCCCCATCAGGCGCTAGAGCTGCCTCCTCTTCGGACACGGGCAACCACTTACGATACTAACTGATTCTGGAAGATCGTCTTCAAGTGGAGAAGAGAGAACAGTTCCCTGCTTGGTAAATTCCCTCCAAAGGTAAATTCCTTTATTCTCACCTATAAACTGGACCTAAAATGGGGATGGTCAAACTGCAGGGGCAATCCCTTTTTGCAGGAATCTCAGGCCAACGCTAAGGTCCAGTGCCTCAGTAACTGGGTACAATGGAGTAGCAACAGAGTAAGCAAACTCCATTTACAGCAGCCTTTCCAAGGAGCAAGATTTCTCCAAAGAACTTTATAATATCTAAATATTAAAAAGGTACACAGCAGAGCAACTCATACACAAATTAAAAGAATTTGGAAGACTAGCACCACCAGCACATATTTGTCTCAATAGACTTCATCTTGTCTGTTCCTGAATAATTTTTCTTTATATCGCAAAATCTGGAATGACTGAACATCCTTGCAAAATCTGTGACTATTTCAGTAATTGCTACAGCTTTTCCTTATTTAAAAAAAAAAATCCCTTTTCTATTCAGATTCTACAACTTTAAGCAGAGGAACTGCTCTTCTTTTCTTTTTCAGTTTTCTTTGAATGTCATTTACCCATGATTCTGTTAGGAATAAAGCATAGTTAAATGAATTTCTTTTGTATGTAGTTAATATAAGCAGAATTAATATAATTGAGATGGGAGTTCCAAATCCAACCTGCCTTTCAATTTCTTTCAATTATATTTCATTAAAATTACCCTATGTCATTGCTAACAGTTATGTCAGGTTTATATGTCAAGGCAAGAAGCCAACTTCAAATGACAATTTTCTACCATATAAAAAACATAACATTTCTGTATCTACATTACTGAGCATCTACATTATTATTCATTGGATGCAAATTTCTTTGTGTCACTCCTGAGTAAATAAGTGCATTCTTCCCTAATAAAACTCTTGGATGCGCCACTTAGTTTGCGCACAGTTTTTTTACATTGTTTTAACTGATGAAATCAATAGCCCTCTACATCTTCGTATTCAAACAAGAGACTATTTTTGGGACATAGACAAGAATTGCGCACCACTTAATTCTGCTCTAATAATATTTGAATCATTTAGGGGAGCAGTCATCTTGACAAAAAAACATGCAAATCTGATCCAGTCGTGGTGCAAGAAATTCCTTTCCAGAGATGTCAAAGTCATCAGAAGCTGTGTAATTAGCAGCACTGATAATTTTTGGTTTTCATGTTGCTTACGCTTTTATAAAAATCTTCGTAAGAACTCTCCTTAACCTGTTAACAAAAGTTATAGGCAATAAGATTGTATGCAGGCAAAATGAGTGTTCATTCTACTGTTTTCTCTGGTTTTATCATCTGAATCCCATTTCTTCTGAATCTTGTGATTTTCTAATTTCATTTACTGCTATAGTAAATTTTCTCTTTTAATTACTTTCTCTCTACACGGCACAAAGACCACTGAAAAGCTCAATACAGAGAAGCTTTGCAAGCTATTCTAAGAAAAAAAACCCTGCAGATGATCCAAAATCCAGCGAAGTCTGTGAAAAATAGACTCCCCGCGTCCTTTGGAATAGGTCCCAAATGAGGCAGAAGTAGGTGCTGCACTTTTGTGGCAGACTTCCCCCCCAAAAGGAAATCAGCAGCTGTTCCTTGCACAAAGCACTGGAGAAGAGATGGTAACGCCTCGGCTTCTCAGTCCAAACGATGAGCCCAACACGTTTATACAGGAATGTTCATGAGCGCCGATAAGCCAGCCCCGTTCTTAGAGACTCTCACTGTAGGAAAATGAGAAAATAAACTACTTCAGTGTGCAAGTAATTTCAGCTGGAGCCGATTATCCATCTGCTAATACAGTGCAGCCTGGAAGCTTTGCCAATGACAGATTAAGGTCAAACAAATGATCATTCCTACGAGATACACTCCTCTTCCTAAACGTATTTTCACAACATGATCAAATGAAATGCTGATCAAAGAGCCTATAATAATATTGTATTAGCATCGATTGCTTGTAGTGAAGCTACAGCAAGTTTCTGGAATAACACTGGGGTCTAGACAAGCCAGACAGTATGTTTAAGACAGAGACTCTGGTCTGAAGAGCTTGTAGGCAAAAAAAGGCAAAACACAGGAAAAACTGCAGAAAGTAAGTGTTGTTATTTCATTTCACAGGGGCAGAACAAAAGCAGAGGGCTTTTGGGAACGGGGCATACGAGGTGTGCAGACACCGAAGTAACAGTGGCAACCTGAAAGCCTGCATCCAGTGACAGGGTGAGGCTGAAACTGCCCCCTGATATGCCTTAGAATATTTTCCTTGAACTTCAATTTGTGACAACTTGTTTTTGTAGAAGCGCTTTTTCTAAAAGGTTTTTAAAGATCAGCTTGAGACAGCTTTGAAAATCCCAACCTGCACAGTTGTGCACACACACACAAACTACATGCAACTAAAGGCAAGGTCTTAAGTGTTAAGCAAACCGAGTTATAGGGACTGCTACTTCTGCAGCCCAAAATATGAGATGTCAGAGACAGACACGTAATTAGTAGTATTTAATTTGATGACTGGAAGGTTACACAAACGTAATTCAGGCATGTTTCAGATTCAGACACAGGTCTTAAGTACTAAATAGGTAAGCTTCATTCACTCAGGAACATTGCTCAAGTGTTTTAAATCTTTGCACAAGCTGTCTTGTCTTTTACCGCTGCTCTGACCAGGAGAAAATGCTCTTTCCTCAAAGCCAGACACAGAATATGTAAATTGAGGATGGTAACACTGACCTCTTTTTTTGTGTAGAGCACTTTAATACCTACTGGTGAGAAGTGCTGCCTGGAAGCTCGGTACCGTTACGTAAACCGAGCATCCTCACACCAGTAATCCACAGATGTCTCACAAATTCTTGTGTGACGGACTGGCAGGCGCGGTGCCTCCCCTCAAAGAAGCTGCTTTGCACGGGGGATAAGAGCCTACTTGGCCTGTCCCATGGTAGCTGAGCTCCGACGGTGCCCCATCTGTGCCTCACACGGCACGGGTAGGAAAAACAATAGCGTGTCACTGCCTAATTAGGGACCACAGTGCAACGCCAGGCACGTGAGGAATCACGATGGAAAATGTTTTGAGCTACACTTTTGAAGGGGTGGGGTGGGGCTGGTAAAAACAGGAGTTTGCTGAAAGTGAAGGCAGTCTGGCAGAAATTCAGATTTTTTTAAGGTAGTTCAGAAACTATTTTAGTCCTTATCTCTCCTTAACTTTTATATTTCCTGGTAAAAAAGAAGGAGAAAGAAGGAATAATATCAGAAGTGAAGTAAAGCCTGACTTTTTAAAGAGAATGGTTCACTGTGAAACAAATTTTGTCACGCACTAAAAAAGCTTTTTCAAAGGAGATGAAGCACAAAGAGACAGGGGTCGTAAGTGCCCACTAATTTAGAGTACGCTGCTGGAGGTGCTTAGGACCTGGATTTTGTCAGTGCATATAAGGCAAACAATTTAAATATATTTAGATACTTAACACACGTGCCTAATTACCTTCATCTTTCCCTTAAGAATTTTACAGGATGCTCTCTCTCTTTAGCACAGGTATGTTTCAGCTGCAGCAGTGAATGATCAGTGCTTTTGAAAAACGGATCAAGGACTTTGAAAAGAAGGAACCAAGACCCTCTGAAAACCAGGAACACACAGCTAGTGATCACTAGTCTGCTTGGTTCAAAAGGCTGAAAGACGACACTGCTGGGAAAAAGAAGTCATCAAAATATTTACGGAAAGTCAACTTTCAAAGAGGACACCAGAGTTTTTTTAACATGCCAGAACAGCACACTTGTCCTTTCTTTTTTTCACTTCTTGAAAATAGCAAACCAAATTAGGGTAAAAAAACCCCAAAAAGTCATGAAAGCAACCGTGCTCAAACCTAAGGAATTTTGCCTGAGCATTTAAAACTTGATGAATTTTTAAGTAACAGAAGAGGGTTCCTTATAATGGGAAAGTGTTAAGCTGCCTTAATTACATCAGGACCCAAGAGGCTGAATCTCTGTTACAGAAGGCTTGATATTGATCACAAACTGCAGAAACTTCTCTCTTAAAGTCCAGCACAGATCTATAGCTAATGAAACCTGCTCCCCAGTAATGAAAGGCTGGTCGTATTAAATCACTTTATTATGTCCTTGGGCCACACATGAAAAGCTTGCAAGACAGGAATGGAAATTAAGGGTAAATGCAGAAAAGTAGCCAAGAATTTGTTGGGTTATAGATGCTGGACTGCCTATTATTTCTGAAAGATTATTCTGCCTATATAGCAGAATAATGGGGCAATACAGTGTGGGAGTGCCCTTTGTACTACTAACCCATAAATGTATGTTCCTCACCAGAACTGTCAGCCAGGTGTACTTCCAAACCACTGATTCCTAACTGCTAAATCTCAAATTATGTGAAGTTTTTACTAATTAATAAATAACTTGTGAAGTCATTGAGATACTATTGCACTGTAACTATCAGCAAGCATTGGGAAAGTGGGATCTGTATTCCAGACTGCAGCAGAATTAGCTCAGACAGGCCATGAATTTGGGGACTAGTCCCAATTTGTGCATCATTTTGTAGGAAATGCATCACAGTGGATTCACAAATTTCAGGGATCGCCACACTCAAGCTTTCAAAGATCCTGTACTCAGTAACATAAATCACCAGATTATCTTCAAAATCATCAGGTATTTAACATAGCATATTTATTGTTCCTTTTATTCACCTCTCTAGTTTAGAAATGTGGTTTCCAGATGAGCAGGTGATTTCAGGAGCTCTGACTTCGAGCAAAAAATGGGTACATCATGAGACTCCATTGGAAACCGAGACAGTTGTTTTCACAGGACCATGGCTGTTCCTATCATTCACAGGGAGTTTTCCCACTGGTAAGTATCTTGTTTTCAGAAGTTACTCTCAGTGGACCTCAGAGCTTTCCAAAGATCATTAACATGTCTTTCACCATCAGCCTTCGCTAAAACCTCCGCTGGAACCTCCAGTTGTGTCAGCAGCCTCCCTGGCCACGTGGACCTGGGAGGTAATCCCTATTTCAGAGTCTCCAGCCTAGGGACGTTGTTGGTATTGACATGCAGAAGGCAGTCCTCCTCCTGCTCTCCAGAGGAATGAGGAACCTTTGCCGGCACCATGCCTCGCTTCCCAACCAGACCAGAGGAGCACCACCAGAGAAATGTGCCCCGCTCCACATTTCTAATTATCTCAAATGCTGTAATTTAGAAAGCAGGTTATCGATTGACTTAATGAATGGTTAAAATTCATTTTCTTTCAAATCCCTGCTGACAGGCCAGGTGTACGCTGCTGAGTAGCCCCTGCCTGGTGTGGTTTTGAGCTGTGGTGCTGGGCCGGGGAGGTCTCCTTACTCATCCCATTCCACCCGCCCTTCCTCCACCCCTGGAGGAAGCAAACCCATGTGTTGCATGAAGCCGGGTGTTTCATCGATGGGGTTTTGCACCATCTGTGCTGAGCCGAGACACCACCACGCAGAAGGAGAAACACTACCTATTGCAGCACTTGTGCCAGCGCGCTTGGCATGCGCAGCCCAAAATGACTCGCTCCAAAACATTTAAACGGGGAAATTATGTGTGAATTGAACCTGGCTCTCACAGCGCTCAGCTCTGTGTCTCTCGCAATCCTGATGTGTTTTAAAGTGTTATTAATGTGTTTCTTTTACCTGCTAAGGGATTTACTAGGTGGAGGTAACCACAACTGGGGCGAAGAGCATGGAGGATGCCACTAGAAGGAACCCTGGATCTCAGTAAACAGCTACTGCTGTCACTCCGGGAGAGAAGGCGGACGTAACCTGCTCACAGGCAAGCCGGGTGACGTGGCTCTCCCCCGGCGCACACCGTGTTTGTCTTCTCTCAGCCCCCCTCGCCCAGGTGAACCCCCAGCCCTCCTCCCCATCCCCAGAGGGACTGAGCTGGCCTCGCTCCTCACTCTCCTGGCTGTGAAATCACCTGGAAATCACCCACTCTGCTGCTCTCTTTGTGAGAGTCAGGAGCCTTCTGACTGCGCTATTCAAATACTTAGGAATGCCTTGTGTGGTATAAAACCAACGACACCCACTGAAAACGTGCATATGATCCAAGATATATCTGTTATGCAAGACTCCGCTCATTTTACACCGTTGCGTCTTGCTACAGAGGTTGTCCCAATGGCATCAGCAAAGGATTGTCTCTGCAG
>NW_009187280.1:32626-32915 GCF_000690835.1 Fulmarus glacialis
TGCTGTAGCAAGTCCTCATTTAAATGACAATATTTCTTAGCTATTTAAAGGGCATTTCATTGTCTTTCACAACTATCATTCTAAAAAACCCCATTTTTTTACAGAAATGCAGGGGATGCTTTTGTTTCTAACACAAGGAAAGGTTTATAGGTAGCACAGTTCCAGAGTTAGGTTTAATATGGGTAAGCAAAAGGCAAATTTGTAAAACTAAATTTGTAAAACTGTATTTTTTTTCAGTATTTGTTGTGGTTTAACATGGGAGGCAGCCAAACACCACACAGCTGCTTGC
>NW_009187281.1:0-14868 GCF_000690835.1 Fulmarus glacialis
AATGGGGGTTACGTCTCCCCCTTTCCAGTCAGTAGGAACTTCATTGGACTGCCACGACTTCTCATAATATCTATAAATTATCTACTGGGAATGCCTTCTTTCTCCTATATCTTTCCCCTTTCTGTAAAGTAACACATAGCTTACAGGTAGTCCCACTAGTTATGGTGAGACAGCACACATTTTTACTCTGCGTTAATAGAAAATGGTAGAAAATAACAAGACACTTCAATAGCAAGGGGAAGGCATATTTAAAACATATTAACTGTTCTTGAAAAAATGCTTTGTGAACTGACCACAGGGCACTGCGATCAATTGAAAGTTTTAAAGCCATGTCAGGCACAGCACTGAACACCACTGAGATTTACAAACTCAGTCACAATAAAGGTGAATTAACCAGAGCATAGTCTCATACTTCTTTCAGAACTCAAGCAAAAACTTAACTGGTGTCGCACTGGTGCTGCAAATATGAGTTGTTAATAGGTTGGAAAACAGTTACAATATGAAGCTCTTCAAGTCAGAAAAGGGGAAAAGCTAAATAAAAACCAGAAAGGGCTATGACATGCAAGCAGAAGATGTAGGAGAGTGAAACAAGAATACAGCATGTTTAATATGACTTGAGATTCTCATAACTGGAGATTACTTCTTGTTATGTGTTGGTAGAAGGGAAGAGGGAAATCTCTTAGTTATGAGATAAATGAAGAGTGCAGAACAAATGAAGCAAGGGGATTAATTATGTCACATTTACCAGAAGAGTAGAAAACCAGGTTAGAAGGAAAACGAGGCTGGAAGCAACCTTGAAAGGTCATGTATTCTCTCTCTTTGCCTGAAATTATATTCCTGCATCAGCTATCTATATTCCCTACAAATTTTTGTAAAACTTTTTAAAAATGCCTTTACTGATAGAGATTTCATGATCTAGCCAGACAACCTGCTCTTTGACTTACTGCATTTAGTATTGGAAAATGTGTTCATTAATGCTAATCTTGTGTACCATTTTGCTGTATTTTCAGATTACTACTTTTTGTTCTATTCAAAATATACATTAAATATGATTTATTCCCTTTCTCTCTGTAGATCCCCTTAACTCATTAAAATATCAGTGGCAAGTCATTGGTATCATCCAAATCATTAAGGAAAATACTAAGTAATCTAGGCAATTAGCAACAGTAGGAAGATTATTCTTGATCTTAAAAACATTAAGATTTTCAAAAATCTTGAAAATGTCAAGAAGTCTGAATGAATAACCAGTGGAAAGAAAGGATTCATAAAGAAAGAAAAAGAAAGAAATTATCTGGGTCAGGCGAGACTGGCAAGATCTGTTTTATTGGTCTGAGGCAGAATTGCAGTGCTGAGGCTGACAAGAAGTTTGGAGAAAAGGAAGTAACATGGAGGAGAAGAGCTCCATAAAGAAAAGATGATTGAAACAGGAGCTGCAGGAAAGAAAGGGAACAAGAAATTAGTATTCAATCAGTTCTGAACAAGTTAAATTTAAGCTGATAGCATGAACCAAGAAGAGATGACAGAGAGGCTAAAAGAGAAACAGAGGCCGAGAGCAGAAAAATCTGTAGGTAATATATTACCATAACAGCTGATAGTCAGAGACCTTTAAGAAGAATTAATCACTCTCAGAAAGCAAGTGATTCAAAACAAGTGAAGGTGCCTAAAAACAGAACCTTTCATGTTCTTTCATTATCTGGTTACTATTTTTGAATGTACATTTTTGCAGTACAAATGGAGGAGCTGAAATTGTATCTTCCCCTATAGTGTAATTAGTTTTATAATTTAGTACCTTTCCTTCTCAGTAACTCCACTGAAACAACAGGTAGCTGTTTTATGAAAATAAGCATATGATTATTCATGTAGTACCTACAATACATAAAATTAAAAAAATTAAGGTTGTGGACTCCCAACATTTGCACTCTTTAGCATGATTTTCTGTCTAATTACCAGAACAAATGACTATTCACCTACACTGATCTTTAATACAGCCCACTTACTGTTTGCCCTTAGACCCAGTTGCCAGCATTAAAAAGATTATTTTAAAAAAGGATATTTAACTTTTGCTAATAAAAACATATCACTCTCTTGAGCAGCCTTTCAAATGGGCAATATGATAATGAGTCTTAATTATTTTTAAGCTCCTTCTGATTTTTTACAGAGCCTACAAATGCCTTTAAAACAAGGTAGATTTATTCCTTACCTTATAAATGTTCAATCTATCATTTTAAAATATATCTGGTTTATTCTCATAATATTTTGGCAGCAAGGACTGTATAGGCTCTTGCTGCTTTTGACAGCAACCTGACTTTTCACTGCTACACCATGAAACACAAAATACCATTTCTGATTTACTGTTGGTGATTGCTTACTTTGTGCAGTCTGATCATGGTTGAGGGAATAGAGCCTGAGATAAGACAGCAGGACTTTTCCATTAGGAAAGAAGTGAAAATTAACTTTTAATTGCAGGAACAGGACCTTTCAGAAAATATATTTTGCTTTCCTCATATCAGCTTATTGCTGGTAATGATAAATGATAAAAATGTTGAGAGGTTTTTATTTATCTCACTAAATACACCTCATCAGCTGATTTTTGGAATAGAAGCTACTTTTGGAGTATGGCGTCAGCTCTTCCCCAAGCACACTGTGCTCCAGTTAACTGCACTGAACTCCTGCACTTCTGCGGTCATGAGAGAAAAAAGCAGTCCTGGAAGTTAGTTGGCCAAGAAACTATAAAACAATACCTATAACAGAGTCATAAAGTCTGTTCCTTGAAAATATAGGAGCGTACTTAATAGGTAAATATCTTATAAAACTTGTCAGTCTGTATTAGGCTGATGTTATATATATATTCTACTTATGTTCTTATTGCAAAAGTATTGTTAAATTGTTCCATGTTCATCTTAGAAAACTGACACCCAAAAGATTGTTTCATTATCAAAATAAAGTTCCATTACAAGGGCTCAAAGGAAGAAAAAAAAAACAAAATCCTTCCCCTGAACTTAGCAAATACCTATACATGTACATGTATATATATATTATAGTGTCCATACCCACACATAAGTGGATATAATCCATAAAAAAAAATCAACATGAAGTAGAAGTAAAACACAGTGTGTTGAGTAAACAGTGTCACTGTTTTAATAATCAACTTCAGAAATGTACTTTTTCACCTTGTTTTTCATCAGTTCATTTGAAATAGTTTTATCTATTACATCTTCTCTTCAGACTAATATTTACCTCAGCTGTACTCCAGAAGGGAATTACTTACTGTTGAAGCTAGTGTGCTAGGAGGCAGCTCCCCAAGTTTATTTCATCCTTGTCCATATAGACAACAACTCCTATATTTTACATTAGTACTGTCTTTGTACTATGTGGCCATGCAACAGCCCCAGGGGGAGGGAGGGCAGGAGGCAGAGGAACAACAGGAACATTTCTTGTAATATGGGTGTTAACCATGTTGTACCCTATTGAGATAAGAAAGATGCAGACATTACATAAAGCTGTGGCTATGTATTCCTTCCAGAAGTCAGCACTTCAACTTCTTATTGCTTCTCATCTTTCAGAATTTCCTGGTAATAAACAGGGTAAGTAAGTGTGGAATAAATTCTTTCCTCGAGTAGTGAAGAAAAAAACATAGAAAAGATACTATATGCATAAGTTTTACTTTTTCTTGGAATCTGAAGCCTCCAAGGAGCACCTCATATTCTAATATAATTCCTGAGATATTATATTTACTCTATCATCCTTATACTATTCACATAACACACTGGAAAAAATTACACTCTAAAAAACTGTATAGGTAGGTATATATTTTCTTTTTTACCCCTGCTGCTTATATACGTGAGAAGGATGTTGCATGTTAACTATTGTCTTTATTGACTGCAATAACTTAATAATTTTTATTGGCTTTTTCCTGAAAAGGCATATTTAGCAGAGCTTTTTGACCAATTCTTACAGAAATGTGTTAGCCTTAACTAGAAAAGGAAAAATTCCATCTTTAACTGCAGTGGTGTTTGAATGTTCTCCTAATATGGTGCATTTGCTTGATGTATGCTGAATCTACCAGAACATTTCAGTTAGGTTGTCTATCTGAGAGCCACCCTGAGGAATACATAATTTGGGTTTACTACATCAAAGTACAGTAATTCAGTAAAGCATAAGAGCACAGATAACTAGTATATTTACAAGAAAACCACAGGTCCTCTGGTACAAACAACTGCTTACAGACTTTGAAAGTGCATATTACTGTCCAGGACAATCCACGTACAAGAGGCAGAATCCCAGCCATTTTGTTCCATTCCACAAGTTAACAAACTCATCACTTCCATAATCTTATATCTGTGGAGGGGAATAGAATTGGATGTTTTGAGTTTAATTTTTACCTATTTCTTTTCACAACTAAGCAAAAACATAAATGCATAAATAAACAACCTTTTTTTTCAATTATGAGAAACTTTGGCCCTGTAGATGGAAGAAGAAACCACATTTTCATGAAATAAAGCGTGTCCTTCCTACTCAGCTTTTAATCCCACATTTCATTCCTTCATTCAGTAGGAAGGAAAAAAAAAAAACAAAAAACAAAAACCAAACAAACAAAAAAACCACCAACCAAAAACCCCGTGCACCCCTTAATACACAGTGATGTCTAACTTTACTTTAGAAGTTAAGTCACTGTAACTTAAGTGAATATCATTATATACCTAGTTATTCAAGCTGAAACTGTCCTTGGCAGTGCTGTACAGGGCAATCTTTCCATAAGAATAAACAATTCTCAAACAATTTCTCCAGTCTATTAGGCACAAACATATTTTTTGTCAGCATGAGGCATGCATGTTTCTCTTCCAATTATTTTTATCCTTACACAAATGTTTATAAATGTTTATCAAGGACAAATCTGAAGAAATCTTATTCTGTGTCTGTATGAGTGCTCTCCTCTCTCTCTTTTACACTATTTCAGCACAGTCAGTTGTTGCCAGTTCCTTTAATAACCTGAATTCAAATCAAGTTTCTCCCCCAGCCTTTAATGCCACACAAAAACTATTAGTATTTATGGACTCTCAATACCAGCACTTTACTGCTCTCAATGCCAAAATTTGGTAAGTCTCTGTCATACGCAGAATGAGAGCAACTTCTTTCCCAAATGGCAAAACTGGGTAACAGCAACTCTTAGGATAATCAGTATGTTTTCCTCTGGCATAAGCATGGATGAAATGTGTTCAGCAAACTCACCCCACTGCAATATGGTTTTCATTCCACGCACCTTGCACGAGACCAGTTGCTGCGAAATGCTGTGTAGAGCATCTCTTAAGCACTCAGGCCAAACATTGAGATATACATATAAAGTTTCCACTAAGCAGACAGTGTGATTTCTTCTGATTACTTTTTGCTTGATCTTTTGTTGTGTGGTGTTCCTACCCCTATTGCTAGAGTGCACCTCAGCTCCTGTCTGGACTGCGAATCTGCATTTCCTGTAAATGGCAACCAGGATATATAGGGCTGCTGTCCATCTCAGTGCTCACTCTAGAACAGGCAAGACATGGGAAATAAGTTGAACATGTAGGTAGTCTAGATGTGTTTTAAATATATGTAAACAGAAAAGACAATCAACTGTTTAAACAACCCCCCAAAATAAATATTGTGGATTAATTTGAATGAACCCGACAAAGGAAGTGAGATTAAATCAAAAAGCTTTCTAACAATTTGCTTTCCATTACTATCAAATAATTTTTAAAGGCCAAATAACTGTAAGATGCTTTCAGGGTATATGCATCAAATACCTTATTGGAAAAATATGTGATGTGCCATTATTTTCTGCATATTTCTTTCTAATAGGGAACGGCCAGTTGCAGTTCAAAAGTGAACTATGTGTCAAATAGTCCTAACATCCAAATATGAAAAATTTTCTGTTCAAAAATGCATTTTTTAAGGATCTGTATACTTCTTTAAAGTGCTTGGATTTTCACACCATAACTAACGGAACCCAGGTTAAGACAGATCACAGATCTAGTGTAATCCAAACAAAAGCAAGAAATCAAGGGAATATTGATATATCACTTTCTTACCTCATAATAAAGCAATGTTGTAAGAAGCAACTCAGATATTCCAATAACGATAGAGATACAGAAAAAGAAAAAATAAAATGACACTTAACTGTTGCCTGAATTGATGGTGTGTCTAAGAGCATATAGACAGACATAACAATAAAGGGAGAAAAACAGACTTGTTTCTAAGTCTTTTTGTTCACCCAGAGGCAAGGGAAACTATTTTAAATAAAGTATTACTTAAACAGAATCAGGGAGAGTAAATAAAGGACATTTCAGTAAAAAATCAGCAGATTTTGAGTTCTTTCTTCAGATTTCTTTAATGAGACCCAGGTTAACTCCTTATCCAACTTTAGCTTTAATGTGGTGAATCATCTTCATGTGGTTAAAGAGCCAAATCAAAATTACCCTTTGCTGTCTTTAGCCTTTGCTCCCCTCACTATGTAATCTGCAATACATTTCCACTTTGTGAACAGCTGTTTTGGAAAATAAAAATTGCTTTTTACACATGGCAAAATCTATGACACTACACTGAGCAAAAAAGGTTTAAGTCTTGCCCTTTCATGCATCTGTCAGAATGGCAAATTTGAAGAAGTATTCTTTTTTAACATATATTTTATTTGCACATGCATACCCACACTATACACACACTGCAATAAAGAAAAAAATGCTCATAGAACAGAATATTGCAAACCTAAGCACTGATATTTATAAAATAGCATTATGGAAGTTACCTGTGTAGTTTTCATTTAATCTCCTTGTGCAAACACGTTATATTTTGTCTTTATTTGTGCAATATACATTGTTAAATTTATTCATATTCAGCAGAAAGGAAATAGACAGTGCTCAGTTCTGAAAAACTGTTCAGTATATTTGCTCTATTTTCTCTTTTTTTTTTTTTTTTTTTTTTCCCCCGTCTCATAGGTAGTTCATCATTTGACTCATTAGAAATTATGAAACTAGTTCTGAATACAAAATAAAAAGGTCAGGACCGAAAAAAGGTGTATTATAAACGTATATTCCTAATTGTAGTACTTCTGTGAAGTTCAAATTTTACAGCAAAGAACAGAGATATAGAGAGATTAATATAAAACTTTTCTACTTATTTTGAGCGCGCAGACTAAGACATCTCAAACATTATTTTTCAGGACTGTTTAGCATTTTGTATCAGTAAATAGTGGTAGAATTTAATTGATATAATTTGTAAAAGGGAGTTTTCATCTGCTCAGAAAATCTGATCTTTATCTCTCGAATCTGGCACCAAGAAAATTATGAACAGACATTTAAAAACCACTTGTCATAAGTAATAACAGTGATGTCTCAGCATCAAATAAGAACTCTGTAGAAGATGAAAGAACAGAATTTGATTAACTAGAAAAATAAATAAATTCCTTAATAAGTTATCTTTTTTTGTCTTTCTGTCTCCTGCCTGATTTACTGTACTTTATTCTACTATATGCAAGTTCTGAAGAAACAAAGTAGGTGTTATATAAACAAAATGACCTTAAACATTTAACCTTGATTCACATCAGAATGAATCCTAATCTAAGTAAGGCAGAGATCCTGTAAAAGATCAGACAATGGTTGTACATAAAAGCTTAGGCACAATGACAATATTGCTGTGTCAGTATTTCTGTTTCTTCTTAAGTTTTTTAAATATACAAACTGAAAAAAAAAGAATCTGAATTTCATGGAGTCAGACAGAAACTCAGATTCTTTTTAAACAAGACTTGCATTCCTTTTCCACAAGTTTATCTAATTGCTTTATTGTTCGTGTAAGCTGCTTTCACATGTTCCAGTGGCAATGTACCCCACAGTTCTTACAATGCATGAGGAACAACCTCTCTTAGATTGTTTTGGAACAGACTATACCTTCCCCTTCCTAATTTTACTTCATGAACTATAGTTCTCATATTTTTGAGAATAAGTAACTACTTCCTAGCTCACTTTTTTGATGCTATACATATTTTTACAAAACTTTACCATTTCCATCATGTATTTTCTAGATTTATGTATCCCCATCTATCAGTTGCTCCTTATACAATACAGTTTTTTTCCATACTTTTGGGTATTTTTGTTACTTTTCTGAGAAGCTTATATAGTCCTACTAAATGTTCCTTGAGATATGAGGACCAGAAGTGCACAATTATTTAATATATAGCCATAGTAGGAATTTGTAAAATGGTATAATGATATTTTCTGCAGTGTTCAATATCATAATTCAGTATTATAAGATGTTTAACTCTTCAGTCACTTTCATCTTTATTGCTTTGAATATCTTTGTACCTTTAGAAAGTTTTTGTCTTGTCTTGAGGAGAGAGCTGGGAGGAACCCGTGGGAGTTTAAAATATCTATTCTTGCCAGGCTACTGCCATCTCAATGTTAAAGTGCCCTTTATCCTCACAATGAAGTTTTCTGTTTCTCTTCATGTAATACCCAGTATTCACAGAATCGTAAAAGCACAGAGTGAGCATAAATAGCATAGGGAATGGTGTTGATTTCCGGAAAACATCTGTGCTTGTGCTTGTCTTTAATACCATTAGTTTTTCCACTAATTCCAATGGATATATGCAAATGCTTGTAAGGACTGGTCTCGTGGGGGTCTCTGCGTATTCTGAAATAACAGCCGTAAAGTACAATGTCTAATCCCATACCTTGTTTGTTTGTTTATTTTTCTGTAAGATCTATCAAATACAATTACATGCAATTTAAGAATAACTTCAGTGAGTTCTGGAGGATGCAAAGAATAAGTCAGAGGCTCCTCATAGGTTTTCTTTACTGAAAGGCTTTGTTCCATTCTGTGTCCCACAGCCAAGGGCCTAAGTTTTTCAAGTATGATTGTACTGGAGTTGTCTGAAGTATACTTACTTATGTTACACATAAAATACAATTTAAACCAAAATGTAAGCAACCTGTGTTCTTTTCTGTTTATAAAATTTTTAAGCTAAACCACCATAAGACTACTAAATCTTATATGTAAAGCAGAATTTCCCCTACTTGCCAGTAAAAATGCTAGACCACTGTATGATTTGATGAGAGAAGACGGAGAGATAGATATTTATATAGTATGGAAGAATAAAACCATGCAGGGGAGCAATATTGAAAAGAAAACATTTCTAGAGCAGACAGCCTCTACGGTTAAAGCAGTTAAATCTAATGGAAACACAAAAACATTTAACAGTATGTTGGGGGGATACGATCTGTTTCTAGTGTAGTTTAATTTGAATCTGTAATAATTACACAACTGGTGTTTAACATATAGAACTCCAGCAGAACAGAAATGATGAAATTAAAACCTGAGACGAACACTGTAAAAAAACAGACAAGAAAAAAAATACCCTCCCCAAAATAGTGGAAGACTTTTCAGCAGAGGATAACTGTGGTTTCAGTTTTGCTCTTAATTTTAAAGTTTTATTCCTTGTATTTTCCAAAGTTCATAACTTTCTTGTTGAACTGAAGATTATTTTTTCTTTTCTTTTCTTTCTTTTTTTTTTTTTAATGGAGAAATATAGTTAAAGATTTTCATGTACTCTGAAATGAACAAACTAAAAATTCTCTTTAAACCTCAAGAACAGATTGAAGAGCCTGTAGAATTTTTAGCACAATTCCCAATGTTGCACTGTTGAAGGTGACAGATTTCTAAGGAATAATAAATCAACTTAAAGAAAAATTCCAAGTCATTTTAGTTACGAGGGCCCTGGTCCTTCTTGTAAGGTCAATGGGGAATTAATATAGACACTTTCACTGTATTCAAATCTGGAAGTTCTAGAGCAAAATCCTTCAGCATTTTTTAATTTCTTGGGGGTTGGAAGATGAGTAAAATTAGCTATATGTGGACTACCCTGACCAGATCAGGGAAAGGATTTCCATGAAAGCCTCAGCCAAGCAAGGAGAAATGATATTTCCAGTGTTTCTGCTGGACAAGGACAGAAGTCTCTGGCTCCCCTGCTTGCACGTGATTCAGCGTGGGCTATGCTCTGTATTTCTGTTCTGAACTGCTCCTACTGGTTACAAAGGCAGTCTGCTAGGTCCCATTCTTCTTTGCAGGGAGAAAGTAGAGAGTGATAATGGTGACAAAGTACTGTAAATGGCATGCAGTGGGAAAAGTAGTTTGTTTTAAACTTGCAAAAGACAAAAGGATATCTGAAAGAACTGTGGAAAGATGACCACTACTCAGAGACTAAATAAAGCTTATATGACCATCATTATGACAGCTGAGTCTCTGGAACGGATTTCCCCAAGGACTACCAATAGATATGAATGTGCTCTATTCAAGCTTTGAAAGTTATACTACTTGACATCAACCTGCAAGAATGGTTTAGTATCTCAGGGAGGTGTAAGTCATGAGATAGAAATGGATTTTCCTTTTAGAAATGGAGATGAAGGTAAAGGTCTACTGCCAAAATATTGTGGAAATGGCTTTTTTTTATACCTATATACAAAGATTTTTTGTGTGTTTATTTCCCAAGCTGATGCTTCTATATCTACTTTAAAACACCTTCTATACCCTCTTTTATTAATAGTCTTTATTACTTCATACACTTAATTAGATAAGATTCACTGATTGGATAATATATTTTTATGAATCCAAGAAAAATATTTAAAGCTACATTTATAGATCCGCTATATAAGTATCTATGTAACAGCTAAGTGCCTAAACTCACCCTAGTCAAAAAAGTTCCATTCAGTACAGTTAATGAATTCTAAACATATTAATCACATCCTAAAGCAGATGTCTACATTTGGTGAGCTGAATTGCTCTGCAGAGTGAGTGTATTGACTAGGAGGGGGCTTCAGTTGCCTAAACATTAGACATTTACTGTCTTTTTAGGTGTCCTGGAACATCTCACCTGGCTAGAAGATGATGATGCATGTAATGATCCAAATTATGTTCTGTAGTGTTGTGTCAAACCTTGCCAATGATCTGCAATGTTTCAGATGTCAAGAAGAGTCTAAAATGACAATATGCGTTTATAATGCGGATGTAGATGTTTGAATCCTAGGCTGAATCCTATTTCTAGGTCTTAATTCAGCTGTACATGCATAGGATCTAGTGTCCTTTGAGTTGTCCTGTGATGTCCTGGCTGATCTTCAGGTGCTATTACAGAAAGGCCTGAGTGTCTTGTAGGTCCAGTGTAGTGGAGTAAAGCCTACCCAAAAGCACAGAGAAATGAGTCCTTGCCTACTTCTATAACTAGCTAGATTTATGCAGCAGAAGCTCAAAACCCCCCAAAACAATAAACTAATTTTGTTTTGTTTTGTTATCTAGCTGTTGCTAACGTTATACTTCTGTAAGACATTTGAAACAATTGCCCTTGGAGATTGGGGAGGGACACACATACAGGGATGTGTAGAAGGCTGATCTCTAGGTAGAAACGTTACATACCCAAGCAAGGCTGACAGCCACGACCAAGATATAACTTAAAGTAAGATGTAAGTCAAAGAGCGAACAAATCTGTGTAATTCCTCTACCTATGTGAGCCAGTCAGTTTAGGGCTTTCAGAGGTGAAAGGATGGATTTCTGTCACCAAGGAAGTTCAGTAAAAGTCATTATTTTGTTTTGATCTTTTAATTTTCTACAGCCAGCTTTAGCAAATATGGAACTTAAACTCTTTGTTTCCTGTCTCATTATGAATGTGGCTGTTTGTTGTGACAAGCCAAAGAAAAACAACTTGAAGTACAGACCAAGGTACTTTAAATTTTCAAACATAATCAGAAGTTGATGTAACTCTTTGAAGCACCAGGTTTGTCAATTATTTGTGATACTATTAAGCCTTTCACAATGTATCTTAAGTTAAGGTAGTTTTCTTAAATCATCTCTCTTGCTTCTTCATAGCCAAGGAAGCAATCCACTTGCCTACAAATCTAAAGAAAATATTAGTCTGTGACTTTTTTTTTTTTTATGCCTCTCTTCAGCTAGAAGTTTAAACTTTCCTTTTCTCACCTTTCCATCATGTTGCAAATTTGAGGTATTTGCTTGTGGAAGTGAATAAGTACATACTGAATTCAAACCCTGGAGATGTGTACCTTTCATTTTAACAAAATCATTTTTCTTCAATGTTTCTAGGATCTGTAAATTAATTCAGAGAAACTGAAGGGAAATTCTTTTTACTTTTCTACATTTCTGTCCAAGGTAAGGCCTTACTCTAAAGTAATTTTAACATTTGTGAACACTGCAATAAAAGCTATCTTGAATATACAATTTTATTACGGATAAAATAGTTCTTGGCTGACAGAGTGTTATCCAGTAGAGATGTGGCATTTTGCATAAAGCTGAAGTGAAGAAACACTTACATCTAACAGAAACTGCTATGCCAATCAAAAGAAGAGTGTTTCAGGAAATGGTAATGAAAATAAGTTAAAGTTATAGAAAAAAATATGAGAAAATGGATTGCTTACCTCACAGAGAGATGAATAAGGGCAGATGTCAGCAAAAATATACACGCTGGAGATAATATAAAGAAAGTATCATGGATCAAGAGCTTCTGTTCTTTTTTAGTTCTTTTTTTTTTTTTTAAGGGAAGACCAATGGGACCATTAGTGAAATGAAAATCAACAAATTAAACACAGATTAAAGGGCCTTTTTTTTTTTTTTTTTTTCCTTTTTCTTCACATTACATGTCATGGAATTTCTACTGAATGACCTTGAACTAAAGATGTTGTTTAGGCTAAGAGAGGACTTAAACATGTAGAGGCATGACAATAATAGCCTAAGCACTTTTAGTTAATGCAGACTTTGATGTTTAGGCAGGATATAAAATCTCATGTGTTCTAGTGAAAAACAATTTCTAGCATGTAGAGAGTTCAAATATGAATGCTGGGAAAAAGAGAGAGTGACAAGAAAGTAGATTATTCCACATCCATTAAATGTAGAGTTCCATATATCTTCATTGGAGAATCTAATTCTGGTTACTTCACTAGATGATATCATGTGTTAGACCTGTGTTTTATTACCATTATTATTCATATGAGAAAATAGGAGATGGGGCTGGAAATATAATTTTTTAGTATTTGCTAGGCTACTATCAGAGATTCACCTGTTTAGTGCACAGCTGTATTTTTATAAAGCATGTTCTTACTTTCATATCAATTTTAAGAGAACACATTCAATAGATCAGTTTGTGGAGCTTCTGTGGATAGAAACCACAGCTCTATGAGTAACTTCAGATAATTTAAAATTACCTGTAATTAATTCTTCAAAAGTATAGTCTTTTTTTGTTTACAATATTTTTTTTTCTTTTCTCTTTTTTAAACAGAAATGGTAAATATTAACAATGTCAACAGGAAGTGTAAAAGGTCAAAAGTGTAGTTAATGTTTATCTTCTCATACTATTATGTAATGAAAATACATAAGAAACTGAAGAGCTGAAGTTTGAAACTTTGTTAATATAAAAATACATCAATTAACAGTGGAAGCAACTGAAGGGTACAAATACGTTATTCAGATTGAGGATCCTCAGGTAATACTAAGGCAAATATATATACACAGAGTAAAAGACTATTAATTTTTAGAATCATAGAATATGGGAATAGGATTCATAGAATATCCTGAGTTGGAAGGGATCCAGGAGGATCATTGAGTCCAACTCCTGACTCCACACAGGGCAGCATAAAAGTTAAACCATACATCTAAGAGCATTGTCCAAATACCTCTCAAACATCGACAGGGTTGGAGCCATGACCACTTCCCTGGGGAGCTTGTTCCGGTGCTTGACCACACGCTCAGTGAAGAACTTTCTCCTAATATCCAATCTGAACTTCCCCTGACACAGCTTTAAGCCATTCCCTTGCATCCTATCATCGGACATCAGAGAGAAGAGATTAGCACCTCCCTCTCTGCTTCCCCCCATGAGGAAGCTGTAGACAGCAATGTCACTCCCCAGTCTCCTCTTCTCCAAGCTCAACAAACCTCATATCCTTAGCCACTCCTCATAGGTCATGCCCTCTGGTCCTTTCAATATCTTTGTTGCCCTCTTTTGGACATATTCTAATATTTTTATATCCTTCCCATATTGTGGAGCCCAAAACTGCACACAGTCTTCCAGGTAAGGCTGCACCAATGCTGTGCATAAGTGGGGCAATCGCTTCTTTCAACCACTTAGCAATACTGTGTGCTTAATGCACCCCAGGAAACGGTTGGCCCTTTTGGCCACGAGGGCACATTGTTGACTCATACTGAGTTTACCACGAACCAAAACCCTCAGATCTCTTTCTGAAGGGTTATACTCATGTCCTCCAGTCTGTACATACATCCAGGATTACACCGTCCCAGGTGCAGAATCCAGCACTTGTTGCTAAATTTTATAGGGTTGGCAATTGCCCAGCTCTCTGATCTATCAAGATCTCTCTGCAAGGCCTCTCTACCCTGAAGGTCATCAATGGCTCCTCCTAATTTAGTATCATTGGCAAACTTACTTAGTGTGCACTCAACTCCTGTGCCCAGGTCATTGATAAAAACGTTAAAGAAAAGTTGCCCTGAAATTGAGCCCTAGGGAACACCGCTGGTCACTGGCCACCAGCGGAGGTTACCTCATTTACTATAACTCTTTGAGCCCAACTGTTCAGCCAATTGTTCAAGTTGTTTTAGAAAAAAACAAATGTCTCTAAAAGTTAATTGTATCTTCTGAACATCACTAATAAACTGACTTGTACTGATTCTCAGAAACTTCTGAAAATCAAAGGAGCTTCCCAAAATGTCTAATTTTTTGTCTGGTTGCAAATGCTTTTTCCAGTAATACAGCTCCTCAGACATAATTTTCAGTACAGAGAAAAAAAGAGATTTCTAATACCTTATTCATTATTCCTTTTCACTGAGAAGGAAAATGGG
>NW_009187281.1:14880-15529 GCF_000690835.1 Fulmarus glacialis
GGAAAGAGTATCAGTAAGAAACTTACAATTTGTTTTTTCTTATCCTCTTTCCTTTCTGGTAAATTGTCTGACTACTAATAATCTACTAACGAAGTCCATTTGGGTTTTCTGGACTCTCTCCTTGTCATTCAAGGAATAACTTGGGAAGAAGGAGTGAAGGAGAAGAGAGTCAATTGACTAGCTAAGGATTAGTTGAAATATTTTGAGTAACATTAAAATATTGATATAAATAATTTGAAAAATTAATAAATGTCATGCTTTTGTGAAGAATATATAGGCTTTTCTGGAACAGCTATGTGCCTGCACTTCAAAAGTTATAGTTTTCAGTGTTAAACACATGTATTGTAGAAACTGACCAACATTTTCTCCAAAGAGGAATTTAAAAATTCATTTTGTCCTCCAGTCAGTCCAAAAGTCTTAGAATAGGAAGTGTTTCTTTTCTTGTTTCTGACAATGACATGAAGTATGTGACATGGGATTGAAGACAGAACGTGACTCCAGGCTATTAGTTAACATGTCAGGTATAAGCATTGCTCCTGCAATGTTTTAGTTATCTAAATACTACTTTCCCCTTCCTGAGCAAGACAGTGAAAAATGGTAAGCTTGAAGGCTACTATACTTTATATATATATTTTTTTTTTTTTTTTTT
>NW_009187281.1:15560-22437 GCF_000690835.1 Fulmarus glacialis
TCTTAAAGAATAGAAGGAATAAATTATAAGGCTCAGTTCATTTTGATCATTCTTCTGTTAACCTCGTTTTGTCTCTACTTTGCGTCTTGAGTATGTCCAAAAATTTAATTTGAAGTTTCATAAACAGCTTGGGCACCGCCAGTGCTGCCTGCAAATTGAAAGAAACGTATTACATAGCATAATTGACTTAAAATAAATGAAACACAATTGGATTTGCCTTATTGAGTTTACATAAAGTAGTTAAATTTACCTAAATCTTTGTAATTACAATATGGCATATTTTGAAGTACAGAAATTAAATCTGCTTCACAGATGTCATCTATTTTAGATTTTGCATATTTCTTTATCTTTTAATCTCTTTTTTTGACTACTGTTTTTTTTTTACAAAGTTGATTACATGAAGGCAATTCATGAAAAATAACCCCCCCAAACAAATGCAAACACAGAAATCCTTCTGTAAATTGGCCATTTGATACTGAAATTAAATAAAGCAATCAAATAGCCTGAATCAGTCAGGTAATAGGATGATTGTATTTCAAAGAGCAAGCAGATGCACATAAACACTAACACTGATTATCAACTTGCTAATTAAAATGTATTTGCTCATAGAGTACACTGCACTGATGGATACATCTCAGACAGAATCATCTTGATCCAATAATTAGAATTTGATATTTCTGTTCCTTAGATGTTGACTATAACCTTGTAATTGTACAAAGGGGATTCTCATTAAATGTTGAACATGCAAAAGATGCAAGATTCCTTATTACTTTATAGATTGTATGTTCTGATTTTTAAAGAACACCATGTATCCCTCAGCAGCTGTGCTAAACTGAACTCGTGTAAAATTTAACATCATCAATCCCCCATGTTAAGCTTAATATCTCAAAATTTATTCACACAACCTGATATGTTTTATGTTCCGCTCTATGTTCTGCTTCTTTCTTTCATTTTTTTCCTTCTTTTTATGTATCTTTGTTTTTGTGACTTTTTCTTAAATTAAAAGTCCTATTTGTGTTGTCTTCTGAAATCAGGCAAAATCTAGATCCTTCTGATCCTCTTATTCTTCTAGATTCCAATTCCATAACTGAGCTTTACTTGTAATTGCAAAAACTAAAATAAAATTCATTATTTTCAATTTAAGAGCTTAAGAGCATGGGTTATTTGGGAGGCTATGGTTGGAAACTATAGCATTTTATAGCAAAATATTTCCTGAACTTGCAACATCACCTGGAAACAAACAGGAAGTAAATTAAGTGCACTGAACTTTACAACAACATGCAGTTTGCACAGCCTTTCTAGGTGAAAAGGTTCACTTAGCGAATCATGTAATGATTCACTTGAGGTTTCGGTTGTTACTTATGCTTGGATTACATTCTTCTGATTACCTACATTTGAGATCTAACCTTTACTATATTGCTTTTAAGCATTTAGTATTTATTCACCTGGAAATATTGAGAAAATTTATTAATTATAAATGAACACCTGTTCTTCTGTTACAATTAAAATATATTTGAATTAGCACTGGATTAGCCACTATTTTGCCAGCAGCTGGTTAATTATCTCACTCAAAGCCCATCTACTTGTCCTGCTTTCGGCTGGGATTGGGTTAAATTTCTTTGAAGTGCTGTGTTTTGGATTTAGTATGAGGAGAATGTTGATGACACACTGATGTTTTCAGTCGTTGCTAAGCACCCTCCCAGTCCAAGGACAGCTCCCATGCCTACTGACTGAGCTAGGGACACAAGCTGGGAGGGAACATAATCAGGACAGCCAGCCCAGCTGGCTAAGGGGGTATTCCATACCATGTGACGTCATGCTCAGTATATGAATGGTAGGCGTGATCCAGGAAGTACCGATCGCTACCTGGTTATCGGTCAGCGCGGGTGGTGAGCAATTGCATTGTGCATCACTTATTTTGTATATTTTATCATTATCATTATTATTCTCCCTTTTCTGTTTTATTAAACTGTCTTTATCTCAACCCATGAGTTTTTCTCACTCTTACCCTCCCGATTCTCTCCCCGTCCCACTGGGGGAGGGGGGGGAGTGAGTGAGCAGCTGCGTGGTATTTGGCTGCCTGCCAGATTAAACCACGACACTACTGTATCTCAAAACTATTATTACTAATTAACAGCTTTACCCAAAAGTTAGTAGGAGATTTTCCATTGGCTTGAACAATTTGAGTCAGTTGACTTCTATGAAATGTATTTATTGTTGGCTGTTGGCATCCAAACAAAGCTTTTTGGGAACTGAAAATAAGAGTAGTAGAGACAGTTAGCTGCAAGAAAACATTCTGGTTTACTGAAATACCTAAAACGAAGGCAAAAATATAGCTGATGTGGAATGATTGAAAGGTGAGATTTAAGAAGAGTTATTAAGTGTTGGACCTGTGTTCCACACAGTGAGAACCTGACTCACATTGTACTCAAAATCTAAAATTTGACCTTCCTGAGACAAAATATTATATAAAATTAATCTGATTTGGAATTTTATTTTGCTTAGAAATGCACAACTGTTATATTTTTATTGTTGTTGCCAACAGCACCAAGACTTAAAAAAACAATTGTCAATAAACCTGTCTTGTGGGAAAAGTACTACTGTGCAGTTGAAAGAAAGAAAAACAACTTTAGATCTTGTCAGCAAATCAAAATTGGCACAGTTCATCTAAAGCTGTATAAAAGATGAATTTGAAAATAGAATAGAGAGCATACTGTGGTGCTCCAGAGGCATTCTTGAATCATGTTCAAGGAGACTTGTACATCAGCAGAAAATGATGGCCTTACCCCAGCCTTATTCTCCCCTTCTTTCTCATGTAAAGAAAGACCCCAGTGTAAAGTGTCCCGGTAAGCTAGAATCATAGTAGTCATTGCCAGGCACGAAGAATAGATAGAGGAAGACAGGATTCTCTCTTTGTGCAGCAAAAAATGGACACTGCAAGATCTTTGTAGCCAAAGGGTATCAGTAATATTGTTGTAATGCAGTTGTCACAGAACTTGGTGCAGGGTCGTGGAGACCCCGTCACAGACAGGGGCAAGAAGGAAATTGGAGACTGAAAATCTGTTTTCACCTCTGTTCCATTGGCAGACAAGCTCGCTTGTATAGGGAGGATATATTACCAAAAGATGTTTGTGGATGTTGCTGAAGACCACTCCAAAAACATAACAGTCCCTCTCTTCAGATGGAAGTTTGATTATAAAAAAACAACGGTAGTTCCATGTACTAAAATCACTCTAAAATTAGTTATTAAACTTGTCTGGCATAGTGTGTATATTTAATCACGTTACACAGTACTTCATCTTTATTTAAAAAACAACTGTTTAATGTTTTGAAGTAGTTATATGTTAAACTAAATATTTTAGCTTTCATCAGAAAAAAGACATTTGCCTGTCCATTTCCCCAAAGAGGAATTTGCTCTTAGTTACTTTATTTATTTATTTTCCTGTAATTAGAGTCACATATTATGAAAAGTAGTTTCTCTGTTATTTAAAAAAAGCAACCACCACAGGGCCATATATGCACATCTTTGAATTAACCAGAAAGCTAAGACCCTTTTTCATTGTTCTGATTACCACCATCCCACTTGATGCATACATCTGCATCATGCCATACGCAAATAGCTTTGTTTCATCCTCTCCCTCCACAAACTTAAATGGCCAGATTGTCTGTAATCTTGAAGTGTCTTGTAAATAATCACTGTAAATTATTTATATTTACATATCTTTGAGAATCTAACCTTAATAGCTATCCAAGAGAATAAATACAGAGGTCAGGGACAGAATCTAGAAATTTTAAGTGTATCCAACAAAAAGTACCGGAAGCTTAACTGTACTTTTAAGTCGTAACCCTTGCTATGGCCCTTGTGTTAAGGGCTACAGGCCCATAACTGTTATTGCTCCATTTGTGTTATGAATTCACAAAGGTTATAAATTGACTAGCATGTCTTAGTTCTGCTGCTGTAGGAATTATTCTCAAATTCTTTTTTTTTTTTTAAGAATTTTACTATTAAAGACGTATAATGACCTATTATGACAGTGAATAAAAACTGAAAGGGAAGTTTGCGGGACTGGCGACATTCATTATAAGCAATTATTAAAATTATATCTGGAATTATTTTCGCAGAAGAATCTTCACTATACCTTTAAATGTTCAGTACTGATAATACAGGCAGACTTAATGATTTTTATCGCTTTAGGTTTACAGTGTTAGAATAACATGAATTTCAAATAATCTTTGACAAAGAAATATGCTGTTAAATGATCTAACTGCCATCAAAATGAGAAAAGAAGTAAACATGTGGACATGCTGATAGTGATTTCCCACAGCCTGATCCTTTATGGATGAGCTAGTTCTATTCCAGACTGATTACTCTGTCATTCACTAGAGCCTATCTTGTCTGCTGCTGTCACGCTTGATCTTTGACATTAACAATAAGATTAGCACCAGCTCTGACTGCCACAACACCAGCCACAGCCTAGAAAGATACTGGAGAGCTTGCTTTGGTACAATTAAATTTAAAGACAGACCTTTAAATCTGTGCCTCTAGGCAATGATTCTCAACCTAGGCCTAGGGCAGAATATCTAATTCCATTTGGAAAGGGGAACATCAGTGTTGTTTTGGTAGCTCCCAGCTTAAATGCTTGAGATATGTATATAAATTGCATGATTGATCTTATTATGTGATTATCTACTATGATTAACATGTATAAAATGCATATTTGCTTTGAACATAGTTGTCCTTCAATTTATCAGTGTGTAGTTCTCCCTTCTTATGATTCATATAAATAAAAATTATGCAGAATACTTTTACAATTGCAAATTTTCTTTTACTGTGATGAGACTGTCAATAGATGTCTCCAGTTTCTTCCAACGCTTACACAGATGTCTCCTTTGGGAAAGCAAAGCAAAGAATATACACACACAGTAAAATTACAGGGCAGAATCGGATGCTTCCTTAGATGTCTTGAGAAAGTGATGTGGTGTTGAAAAATAAATAGCTATGACAATTAGCTCCAAGAAAAGAGTACAAATGAAAAAAAAAACCCTGTTAAAATAATCTGTGCTGAATGTCATAGTCTGACAATTTGTTTAATCATAGCTCCTATTTCAGATATTGGAAAATCTGATTTTCAAAATATTATGCATTGACATTTGGCATAGGGAGGATTTAATCTTTATCCAATGAGAAAGAAAGGTTAGAATTATTCTAACCTTTTTATTTATTACTTAGATTAGAAACAACTATATGAATGACTTGTGTTTCAGGGTTCAGCTTAGTGTATTTGAATTCTAGACCTTTTATGACAAAGTTCTTCTTTTGTCTTGTCATAGACCTCCCAGTTCTACTCTACTATGAAAAACAAACACTACACTAAAGATGTTTAATACTAATAAACTGATGATAATAGAAAGACAAAAAATCATTAAATGTGTCAGATTATAGACACATAAGTAGCCCATGGTTTCCTTCTTTCTCAAAGTAAAGTTTCTAATGATCACTGTGTGCCTTCTTTCAAGTCCCTATGGCTAGTAATAAATTATTTCTCAAGCAGCACTTACAAGCTTAATATTATCTGATCCCTCACTTTCTAAAGAGATGAACCTGACTGAGCGAACAGTTCTGGCCCCTCATCGCACAGAAAACTGATTTTTTTAAGTACTTCACTTTGCCAACTTTCCTTTCATTTTGGTTTACAAATGTCCAAAACCTACACAATTCTACCCCTTATCTCTGCATCTTCAAATGACAATTTTCAAAGCTGAAAACTTACAATTTTTATAACCTATACATTAAAGAAAACTCTTTGAATCCTCAGAAAAAGATATCTTGTACAGGAGGTTAGAAATACAGCATCAATCTTCTAATTTTAAATACTGAGGGACTGAGGTTAGCTTGAATAAAGAAGATAAAATTTTAATTCCATCTTTGAAAACATTAAAAAGTTCAGAAAAATTCAGGAAGCATCTTTAATCTTCAAATAAATTGCTACCAGTGCCATTTCTGAATACAAATCTAATTATTTTTTCCTATGTAACTTCACTGGCAGCTTTTTTCCCCCTCAACCTAAAGGGTTGTTATTCATTCAGGGGTTCTACCTGTTAATCAGCTGACCTTATATCTTGCTGCTGTATCTGCATCTACTTTTGCTCTTTCTGGAATAAAAACATACAGAACTAATGAGATTTATTTTTTAAATAAAATAAAATAAGCTAAAACAAAACAAGACAGTAACATAGGAGAAGCTACACAAAGTGAGGTCTCTTCCTAGCTCTTTCAAGTAAAAGTTTAGAGATTTCCAGAAATATTTCTTTTTAACAGATTAAAATGCTTTTCTCATTAATAAGAAAAATGTTATGATTTGGCTACAAAATGAACCCTTGAACTTGACTCAGTGTGATGTGATAAGAAATTGGAATAATTATATTTTACTGAGAGTTTTTCTGAAAGCTACACGCTTTCAAATCCCACAAGTGGTACCTCATTTACAATCTGATACCCTCTAATTATAGTATATCTTGTCTTAAGAAACTTAACCTTCCTGAGGCAAAGAAACTAGGTTTCAAAGGAAAGAAGAAATCTAGTCTCTAAACATGAAAAAAACCAATCCTGCAGGTTTTTCAAAACAAAGTGAAACTATAGTGCTTTGCAAGAAACAAGATGGAAGGAGGGCTTTTAAGTGAAAACATTCAGCTCCATTTGGCTTGTTTCCTGGTTACTGATACCTAACAAGTTCTCATCTTATCAGCTATGGTAAACACACGTGTCACCTGCATCATGTTATCATGATGATTCATTGTAAGTAATTAGCTACCATAACTCACATGGCTGAATTACTGAATTACTGAATACTGGAAAGGGGGAGACGTAACCCCCATT
>NW_009187282.1:0-16500 GCF_000690835.1 Fulmarus glacialis
AAGGGGGTGAAATCTAAGTACTGAAAACAATTACCTGCAGAGTCTCCAGGACACACACGTTTTAAATAGAGAATGTCTCAAAAATAAAATTACAAAACCCCTTACAGTGCTGATAAAGCCTACATGGATTTCAGCTATGATTTGGATAACATTAGCACTTGTACCACTCATGTTCTACACAAGTAAATAATACACTAATAAAAAAAAAAAAATCTTTGAGAAAACTTAAAATGCTTTTCTCCCAAAATAAATTTCTTAGCAAATATTAAATTTCTTTGATCACATAATCAACCCTGCAAATTAACGCACAAAGTTTGTTGTTCTGCAACATGCAACTACATCACAACTTTTTTAAAATGTACTGTCAGGATTTTGCATACAATTTAATGCAATTCATGACTTCCACAATTGAACTGAGATCTCAAACATTTCAGAGTAGCTTACTGTTCAACACTGAGTTCACTTTCAAATTAAGCCTAAATGCAGCAGAAATAGCCAAGAAACTATTATATATCAAGTGACTCAAGATCTTAAAGAAACCATTATCCTGAACTTTCCCCAGAAAATAGCACCAGAGTTAAGAATGGGACTGGTGAAGAATCAAACTTCAAGAGATATTTAACTACTTTGTTGTGAGGTGTTTTTTTTCTCCCCTGAAATAGTATGCTATTTCATGTATAGTATGCTACACATGTATAAGAATAGAAAACAATTTTCTTTGACCTTTTATACTCCCTATATATGAAACCAAAATTATATTCACAATCAATTCATTCAGTTAGCAGTGACAAAACATTAAACACCTGGCAAATTATTAACATTTTTAAGCTCTATGTTCTCAAAACTGTCTTATTAAAAGCCTGAAACAGTGTTTTCTGTAAACCTAATTTCATTTATTACTTTAAAACACTGGTTCCCAAACTGAGACACACACAAGTGACGTCAAAGGGACACTGAAGAAGTGTCTGGTTCACTGCCTTTCCCTTGGTGGTTCCTACCTGACTGACTACTCCCAGCCTTCTGTCTGAAGAACCAAACAGCGTCTCCTGCAACCGTGCAGTTCAGCCACAGCTGAGAAATGCTGCGGTGACCTCCACCCAAGTCAAGGAAGGATTTTGAGCACAGTCCCTCCCTCAAAAATGCAGAAACCAAAGCTACAGCTGACAACGCACTAGCCTTTCTCTTTGCTGGTGGTAAACACAAAGTGTAAGAATGCCAACCTAAAAACAGACAGACACAAAAAATATTTAAAGCATTAGTATTATGCCTGTACCTTCTAGATGAAAATACAGACTGTTTTCATTTGAATTCAAGTGGAAGTTTTGGTTTTTCTAATGCTAATGAACAGCAACAGGAATTTAAGAAGAAAAAAGAAATAAAGTTCTTCATAAAAGAGAACATTCTGAAAACTCTCAAGGAAAAGCATTAAAGAAGTCGAAGCAAGAAGAGTAGACCTCTGCCTTTGAGAAAATTCCAGCACTAATATAAATGTATCATCAAATATGTGGTTTTCCAAAAGTTAAGTGCTCTGATGATTGAGAAGTCTTTTCTGTGTGCAGAAGACAGTGAATCATAGTTGCCTACTCTGGTAACAGAAAGACTCAAGTTCACATATAGCAGGAACATACTAACAAAACCTTATCAATCTACCATTCAGTGTCCATATGCTATTACAGATTACTTTTTTTTAAATAGGTAATTACCTTGAAAATCCAAAATCAAAACATTAATCCTCAAGCAGTGAACTGTCAGCTACTTTTTTTTTTTTTTTTTTTAAACATAGGAAAACCAACCTCATAAGGAATAGTTGTTATCACATACAGAAGCCTGAAAAGGGGGCAACTTTTGCATTTTACCTCCCTAGGACTTCTGCTTATAAGATGATATTATCTGAGTATCCTTTTACTTTAGTCTTTCAGAGACTGGCATACTGGACCTCTGAAGTCTCAGTTGCCTTTCTGTATTTATTGATCAGAAGTCTAACCTTCCCTTCCTCCCAACTGGACAGTTGGTAGCAATGCCAAATCTGTAAAAGGACAAGAAAATTTTAAGACAGGTAGCAGCGTTAATTATCAGTCATCATCCAGTACAGACATTACAGGAGGCTTCCGAGATACTGACCCCATGTCCTGAATGGTAAATTACTGATTTCCTCCCCTGGGGAAGCAGGGGGTAAGGAAAGGTCACTCTTTATACTAATATTAGTTAATACAAAGCTTAGATTACTTCCTCTCACACTTCCAGATTGTTATCCTCAGCATAAACAATTGCCCTGGATACAGTCCAAAATGTTCTTTTCAGCACCACAGGACAAGACTGCTCAGTTACATGACAGACTTCAGCATGAAGTGCAGAAAAGTTTGTACAATGAATCGTTACCTTCACAGAAAGAGAGATTTCCAGTGGAAGGCTCAGAGAGCCTTAAGATTGCCTTATATCATCCTTAGTATGAGATTCAGGAAATGACTGCAGAGGTACACAAAACCAATTTACGCATGCATCAGTCCCTATTATCTTTCAGCAAGCACAAAATGCAAAGCTGTTGCATTTGTCCAAAACAGCACAGAAGATCAGAAATACAGAGTTCACATTAAATAAGAATCCATTCTTAAGCACAGTGCAGTATTTCTCAATTTTTTGCACTTTTTAAAGTTACATTCTTCAAGAATGTAATTAAAGACATTAGCTCATCTTATGCTGTGTCAATAGAGTTGAGGACTTGCAAATGTACTGCTTTCTGTATGCGTCATAAATACTTTTTCATGTAAGAGAACTGAAAAACAGGTTTCTATTCAAAGACACTTTATCTCAATTTCTTATTAGATACTATTGTTTCAGCTACATAAATTGTACTTCACGAAGATTAATACAAGAATAATAAGCACATTTATAATACATTGTTACAGTAACTTTGTTTAGTATATAATAAGTAACAAGACTATTATTTGAACTGTCTCTGGCAAAAATAGCTACAATGGAATTTTTGTATTGATTCACAGCTATACTTTGTTTTATCTATGATTCTATTTTTTTAAAAATTAAGCACCTATTTTAAAACCTTTTGCGATCTGAACATATGTTTTAACATATCTGCTGTCTTTCTATAGCCACAAAATTTGTTAAGTTCCACCAAAGACATGTGGGAAAGATACTGTGCCAAAATGTATTCAGTTTTACTCCCACTAATGCACTGAAATTAAATTGTGACAATGGAAACCTCAGATAGTATCTTGAAAATATTCAGAGTTAGAATAATCAGTGTCCTTAGATTAGATATAAATTACAAAAAGCATATACTACTGTCTACAGCTTATTTGGAAAACTGTTTAAAAACAATACATTCCTCCACACCCCAAAAAGCTTTGAGTACTGTATTTAAGTTTTCAAGTCAACACAGAAGTAGAAACTCACAAGACAAGGCAACAGTATCTTTTGATAGTTTTAAAATCAACTTATGTTGCTGAAAGATGGCTGATTAGTGCACTAGAACTTGTATATTAATCACAGAACCACAGAATGGTTTGGGTTGGAAGGGCCCTTATATTATCATCTAGTCCAGCCCCCCTGCCATGGGCAGAGGCACCTTCCACTAGACCAGGTTGCTCAAAGCCCCATCCAACCTGGCCTTGAACATGTGCAATGATGGGGCACCCACAACTTCTCTGGGCAACCTGTTCCAGTGTCTCACCACCCTCATGGTAAAAAAGTTTCTTGCTTACGTCCAATCTAAATCTACCCTCTTTCAGTTTAAAACCATTGCTCCTTGTCTTGTCACTACAGGCCTCGGTAAAAAGTCTCTCTCCATCTTCCTCATAAGCCCCCTTTAAATATTGAAAGGCCACAATAAGGTCTCCCTGGAGCCTTCTCTTCTCCAGGCTGAACAACCCCAACTCTCTCAGCCTCTCTTCACAGGAGAGGTGTTAGAGCCCTCTGATCATTTTTGTGGCCCTCCTCTGGACCCGCTCTAACAGGTCCATGTCTGATTTGTGCTGGGGACTCCAGAATTGGATGCAGTACTCCAGGTGGGGGTCTCATGAGAGCAGAGTAGGTGGGGGGAATCACCTCCCGCAACCTGCTGGCCATGCTGCTTTTGATGCAGCCCAGAATACGATTGGTTTTCTGGGCTGCAAGTGCACATTGCCAGTTCATGTCCCATTTTTCATCCACCAGTGTCCCCACAGTCCTTCTCAATCAATTCATCCCCCAGCCTGTATTGACACTGGGGATCGCCCCAGCGCAGGTGCAGGACATTGCACTTGGCCTTGCTGAACTTCGTGAGGTTCACATGAAGCCTGTCAAGGTCCCTTTGGATGGCATCCCTTCCTTCAAGTGAACCAACTGTACCCACTCAGTTTGGTGTCATCCACAAACTTGTTGAGGTTGCGCTCAATACCATTGCCTATGTCATTAATAAAGATATTAAACAGTACTGGTCCCAATACGGACCCATGAGGGACACCACTTGTTACTGATCTCCATTTGGACATACTAAATCTATCAGTTTAATTAATACACTGGAAATATGTATTTATTTTTAACAGTAAGGTTTTTCCATTAAATTCCATGATTTTCATCTGTAATGAAAACAACTGTTCCTACTACAGGTATCTCCTATTTCAGACCATATTTCAGTGCAACTATTACTGATCCTGGCTTAAGAGGTATCAGAATGGTAGCAACTTTTGATTAAAATATAAGTCTGGAGTGGAAACTTCATAACCTTGTGGAAAAACAAATTCTGTTGTCTAGGCCAGGATAAAATACAAAGAAAACTAAAGCTAAGATTCTCTGAAGTATTTTAACACAAGTTTGCCCTTGCATATATTGACAGTTCAGCATTACAGGCAAACGAGTTGCTCATACCTTGCACTTAGTGAAGACGTTCTTCCTAATCAAATCTTTTCTTTGTTTTTCCAAATTTGGATGATGATGGTGCTGTGTTAAGAGCAACTGCAAATGTAACCTACGGGACATTCATTCTTTTCAGTACACAATTAATTAGTTTATAAGAACGCTATTTCATACTACTTTCTGTAAGTCGCTAGCCTCGTTAACCAATGTTGGATAGGCATTAGAGAGAACATCCAGCTTAAAGTTGTTTCCATTTATCCATTTCCTGATAGACTTCCAGTTTCCTCCCCACTTAACCCAATGACAAAATAATTACCTTGGAATTTCTTATAACTTTGTCAAAGTAGATTTTCATCTTTTCCAATGCCCTTATCCAAGAAGGTGGTGGCAAAGGAAGCCTGAAAACATTGATAATGTAAGCTTTAGTTTTCGTAGTTGACTTTTTTCTTCTCCAAAAAGCATTCACCTTGTAAATAATCTTTGGGGTTTAAGCGTCAACCTGAGAATGGTCATAAGCCCCCAACTACTACTTAGGCTTTGGTTTAAATATTTATTTCCATTTTGTAGGAAGATAAATACAGAATTTCAGATTAAGGGTAGTGAAAATAGTCTAAAAATCCGGAGTAATAAACATTAAACACTCAAACCAGAAGACAGGAGGAGAAAAAGCAGTGGAAATCTTTTGGAACTTGTTTTCCTCCAGTGTTTGGCTGACTGTTTGATTGCTCTGATTCACCAATTCTTTGAACATAGAAAGTATCTAGGGAATCTAATGCCAAGAGCTAAATTTCAACAACAAAAAAGGAATTTCACCTATCCTTGTTGTCCATAAGAACAACTGTATGTTTAGCAATTTGAAAACTTATGCTATTTATTTCCTTAAGTTAAACACCAACTTTTAAGTACTTGTTTCTGAATGTCCAAGCTTAATCCATTTCAAACTAAGTAAATTAAAAAAAGAAACCCATCAATTCTAAATTACATAATTCAGAATAAAAAGTGTTTAGTCACAGCTACAAGCCAAACTTCTACAACCGCAAATGGTCATTCTTTAAGCAACCTTGGTACATGAAGCAATGAAGCATATGTAAAAATTTCTTTTGCATGAACAATTCTACAATTATTATTATTTGTTATTCTAATTATTTACCATTCTCGCTAATGTGGTGCCATAATAAATAAAACAAGAATGTAAATGCTTTTTTCCCCCTTTTTTTTTTTTTCCTTCAGGGGAGAAGGGGAAAAGGGAGGGGAGGGAAGGCAAGGGGGAATTTAGCACTGCCTCCACCTGCTTGCAAAAGGTCAAGGTATGGAAATGTAACACTGACCAAAACAAAAATCTCAACTGAATAGTCTTCATAGAGATGATTTTACTTCCAGTTGTAGTTTAATAATTAATGGAGTCCTTCCTCAAAAGACACCAATTTCTCTTTTACATACTGCATTAGAAAACTCTCTTAGAAAACTTAGGTATACCGATAATAATAAGCCTGTGCTAAAATGTGTTCTAAAATCTCATGCCCTAATCAAAGGTGTGCTACAGTGTTAATAAAATGTTACTAAATAACAGCAAGGGGAAAAAAAGCCGATCACTGTGAAGCACTGAAGAAAACTGTAAACAATAATGCCAATCTCTGAAGCTTTGTGGGTTAAAAATACAGGCCCTAGGTTCTAGCTGCGCTGGATGCTCATTTTGACAGGGTGAAGGGAATATGGTTTCCCTCCACGTCATGAAGTGACAAATTCTGTGTGGTTTACTTAAATCCCTCCAGCCAAGAAAAGGTGATCTAATGTCTTTTAAATTTGATCGGGAAAATGACAACAGTCATTACTTTACTTTCTTTACGTATCTTAAAGGAAAAGAGAATAAAGACAGCAAAGAGCATTCTCCTCTTCATTGTGAAGCCCTCTGATATATACACTCACTTAAACAGCCTTAGTGCAATGACTAAGTATGTTATATATACAAAACCCCCATAACTTTTACTTAATAATTCTCCAGAGAACTTCCATTCTCAGCTCTTTGTTTTAACAGATTAAGGGATCTCCTACAGAAAAAAACTACTAGAGCACATAGCAGTGACTTATTACATGGATGTGCCTTTTCATTCTTGTGTTTATTTGTTCATATATATCTATCCTTATAACTACATTTGACAGGACTCTTACTGCTCATTAATTAGATTGAAGAAACCAAGAGGAATAAGGTCTACTTCCCTCACTCCCAACTAAACTCACTAAGTTAATCGTAGTAGAATAACTTAGAAAAAACTTGTTTCAGCTATCTAACTAATAATGGTCATCTCTATGGTGATAAATTTCTTTTGTTTCTACATAACTTTATACCAATTTTCAAGAGATTACAAGGGATTGTAATACATATATATAAAAACTTTGGGTAAAGAGTTAGCCTCCTTATCAAAGAGGAGATACAGAGAGGAACCAGGACAAAAAGATGTTTAATTGCGATTCTCACGGCAAACTACAGAGAATTCTATAAAGCTACCTTTTTACAAGGAACTGCCCAAAACAAATGTATGGAAAAAAAACAGCCAAGTAAATTTAGTGTAATGTGCTTTTTTAAAAAAAAAGTTGAACTCTCTTTTTCCAAACCTGGTTTAGAACAATTTGCTCTGTTCCCAGGGATAAAGCTTTTCATACTATATTTTCCTTATTCATTAAGACACATTTGACATGATACACTATTTCAGTTCTTCAGACTTGTCCTGTAACCAGATCAGCCAGAACAGAACCTAGAAGAAAAATCGGCAAAAGCTACTCCCAGTCCATCCATTATTATTATAATGCGATCACAGTAGAACCATGTATCTTCATTACAGTTTCACCAATGATTTTGTAAGTATGAACTCTAATGAAGTTTATCTTAGAACACATTAGTTCCAAAGTCAAAGTAATTTTGGCATTTAAATAACCCTGAAGAGAACATCCATATAAAGCTGAGTGAGTCCATATAAATCCTCCCTAAATTTTAGCATGAATCACCAACATATTCCCATCAAAAACTGAATCTCAGCCAGTGGATACAGCTAGGAAGCAATTCCGTAGGACAGAGACAGCTATCACCTGAAGCAGCAGGCTGGCCAACTCAGTTGGATGCACTGACCTCCATCTTCAGTTTCAATCAACTTCTAGGGACAGGAACTTAGTATTTATGCTAGTCCATGAAATGGCATTCCTCAAGAAAACATGCCATCCCTTTCACAACTGAAAGTAATATAACAGATCAACATGATTATTTGCGGATCATTTCTGATCTGTTGGCCATAACAACAACTACTGACTTTTGGAAATGCATATAGCATTTTGATAGTTTGATAGTTTCTACTTTGTAGAAACGGTTGTTAATTTTTTTTGTTTTGTACCCTGTTGTTATCAATTTTCTTTCTCTCTCCGATGAGCTTTCCAAAAATGGATTTCAAGTGGATCTGTACATTACACAACATATATACACTAGCATCAGAAAAAAAATGACAATTGTGTTAATGATCCCATCTTCCTTCCCTGCCATGAGCAGTACCATGCCTAATTTTCCTCCAACCTAGAACTTCTTTGGATGAAATCCTATTAGAAGAAAGTCAACATTCCCCATTTAATTTGCAGATTTTCTTTAAAACCTCTCTCATCTCAGATTTATACAACCGTCACCCTTTTCCCCAGCACACCCTTCTATTCACAACAGATACTGCTCATATAACCAGCTGCAGTAATCACATAAGAATGCTGTGAAAGTTGTCAATTTAAGTGTGGCTTACTAAATGCAAGATCATTATTACATTTACATTGATGAGGGTGTTGAATCTCATCTAATTTTAGGTCTTCATTGAAATACCATAATCAACTTCAGGCAAGAGTGACTGCGTCTATTCAAGATATGATTAAATTTAATTGGCTACAAGTGGTGACCTCTATTTCAAAATATGCTACTTGACAAAATTTAGAACAATTGGCTGCAATTTTTCAGTGTGCCTTTTCTTCACGTATCAATATATTGCTTTATTTCTTATACCACTTTCTGTGCAGCTACATTTTAGAAACTTCACACAAATGTGTGATTGCTATGTTGGAGGTTAATATGGGAAACTAGACACTTCAAAAAGTTACACATATTCTTACATGAAGCTCTGAGTTTCAGAGCATCTGTGGATTTAAAGCCTCCCAGTTTGTTATATCGATCTAAATATAGTACAGTAAAACAATTAAGCTTCTAGATGTGTGTTTAATTAAAAAACTAAAGCAATTCTACAGTAGGTCTAGACTGCATATAGTATAAACTCATATGCTCATGGCTGGAACTTTTTTTTTTTGCACTATTATTTTAATCATTCCGATTATATTGCAGTAAGTTGCAATACATCGTCCCTTCTGTCAATGCTTCCAGTACTCATTCCCTTCAAGAAAGGCAATTTATTAACTGCTATGTCCCCATACTTTAAAGTGCTTACTTACTAACATTCACAATGGTTACTAAAAGGAAGAGAAAACAAAAAGAAACAAAGATTTTCACAGACATGGAAGGTCTTAAACTTTTAAGGTTTGAGTTTTATAAAGTACTTTTGTGGCTTTACAGTCATCCTCAAAGTCCAGTCTATTAGAAGCAGACTGCTAAAGACATATGCAGGCAGGTTTTTTGAAGTCAATCTGTAATCCAAATAATTACATTTATGAGCTCGGGGGGGGGGGGAAATATCTCACTACTACATTACAACCAGGGCTTTCTTAAAACAGTCATTAAAAAACGATCTTTGCCAGCCAAATCCAATTCCAACGCATATTATGGAGATCTCTAAATACAGACTTTCCTAAACTAATTTAGTGAAGGAAGACTGGCAGGAAACAAATTAAAATCAGCATAGCTGAAGATTTTACATCATGAAACACAACTTATATCCCTGTTCCTACTGTAATTACCCCCTACAATCAACAATGTACCAAAAAAACCATCAAATGACTGAGAATCTAGCTCATCAACAACTATCGCTGTATTACCTTTAATCTAGCTGGAATTATGGCCAAGGTATTTCCCCAATGAATATATCTTTGTGACAAACATGACCTGCCACTAGACGTCATTACTACTATGTAAATGCAGCTGGAAGAACGTCACCTGTTCCTGACTAAATCCTCAGAAGCTGCAGAACAGAACACTTCAGCGACTACACCTACACTCTGGGAAGTCAACTCTTTTGTATACGATACATTAATTCTTCGGTAATTTTCTACGCCCGTCCTTCCCTCTCGCCTCCCTCCTGACTGGGGGATAAACTGTGTCTGTGTCCCAAAACCTGTATAGTTTAAACTTCTAAGGAAATTGCTTAGTTGAGAGAAAGCTGTGAAAAAGTCTTTAGATTAGAGCTATGCAAGGTAAGAAAGGTAAAGCTACAGACAAAGACAGGTTTGTTAGTAGCTCAAAGATTCAAAAGGAAGAACATGTAAAGGTGCAAAACTAAAAGAAAATCATACAGAGTCTGAAGAGGATAATCCAGCACCATCGAGGGTCTGTTACAAGCAGCAGCAGTCTCCTCCCTTCCACCTGACCGATGCCTGCTTGGCCAGCAGAGACGCTTCAGGTGTCTTTTTGGAAGCTATGAGTGCACTAGCAGTTTTTAAATCCTACCTACCCTTTGTGCATGTTGTCTAATAATAATAGTTTGCAGTCAAGTATACCCTCCTTGCACTCTAAAATACATGTGAATAAAGCAACCCTGAGATGGACGGTAAGAACACACATACCACATTATCTGCATTTTGTAAATCATGCTGATGTGCCAACATTCCTTAAGTGCATTAGGCAAGGAATCATAATCTTTAATATCATAGTACTCCATAAAGCGTCAACTTATATAAATTTAAAATGCTAAATGTGCAAGTGAGATGGAGTTGCAGCTTATCCATTTCTTCCTGAAAACTGACTGTTAAAAACCATGGTGATTCTCCCACAAAAGGCAACAAATTTTCCCTTCTACAGATATTTAGAAGAGCTCAACATTGAATTGTAGGCTACTTAAGCCCAAAAAAATTCTCTGAACAGCTATGTTAAGAGAATTATGAGCCCAGACGGGTACCCCTACTAACCAAACACTTACCTCTGAAAGATATATTTCCCAATTCATTCCACCTACTAATAATATTACACCAGTGACAGCTAAAGATTGGGAAAGTTGGCAATCAGAACACAAAGGAAAAAAAAATTCAGGTAAAGAACAGCTGTTTAAGGAAAAATTAAATACCAACCTTAACAGAGGCTGCTCAAGATGTTAGAAGATCAACATGCCTTTAAGGAGTCAGATCCTAAAGTGAAGTAAATTAGTATCTATTGACATCAATAGACCTTTTTTCTCCCCCATAAAATACAGTGTGAAGTCTATGCAGGATTTAAACACTGGGTGGCAGAAAAGGCCATCATCTCAGCATCCTCTTTTAGATGCAAGGGAGCACCCAAGATACCCACATGAAGCTGGAACACAGGATAGGGAAGAGAAGCTTCAGGTGACCCACACCGTTCTGAAGGGGCAGCTGGAGGACAGGCCACCTAAACCAGAACTAAAACACATGCTTTGGCACCTGACAGCTGTCCTATTTATGCTGCACTGACAGCAGGGCTAAAAGCAGTTTCTGAACCATAGTAGTTTATAACTCACTTTAAGAAAAAACTGAAAAAAGGGTAGCACATTGAGCTATGATCAGCTGCTCCACCACAGTTCAGAAGACTGAGCTGGAGAGAACATCTGGTTAGGCAGCAGGGGACCAGCATAGAATCTGTTGCCCTGATGTAAATTGTGGCTTGTGGGATGCAGCGTTTATACTCTGAACCCTACCTACAGCATTTCAAAGCACATTTGGCATGGACATCACTTGAGACTTCATAAAACTGAAGGAGGAAGAAAAGACTAAAGAAAAGAAGAGATTTCTCCCACTACATGGCTTAATCAAGTAAATTTCATTTCCTCTACAGCACTTACAAGCCTTAATTCCCAAAACAGAGCGTATCACCAACAAATACAAACAAGACAAAACCTGTAGGTGGACAGGCCAAACGATTCCCACTGGTTATGATTTGGTGCCTTCACAGGACCAGCAAAGCATGGACACATAAAATCCAGTCTAAAAAAGCACTGAAAACTAAAAAGGGCCTGAAAAGAGATGCCAGGGGATGTCTGCTGGCCCCAGAACCTTGTAACTAACATCATTTCTTGCTGATCATACTGCTGCATTCCAGGAAGCACAATTTTGTAATCAAAACCAGAACGTAATTCAACCTCTGACTGTTGTGCCAAATTCTTCTCCTAGATTGAGCAAGAACTTGAAATTTTGCCTAAGTGCTCAGGTGAAAAGGGTCACAGTATTAAAAAAACAGACAAACCAAACACAAAACCTAGGGCATCACATGATTTCTACCGACTTTTACTTCTACCATTACTCCTAAAGGCTCACAGAAATGTATCAGTATACCTACTGTCCCTTAGAATTGGATTAAGAAAGTGTAGAATCTAACAAAGCCTAATGAGACCTAATGAGAGAAAAGGAATACAGAGCCTTAAAAATCAAAACAATGCTCTCAGATCTCAATAAGCCTAGAAAGGCAGCATCATTTACACATTTTAATTATGTAGTGCTTGAAAAAACCCAACAACTTATCTTTCCTAGGTAATATCTTGTTCTCAATTTTTTTTAAATTGTTTTGCCTGATTAGGATTTTAGATACATTTGCTATATGGAGAAATGAATTTAAATCAAAACACAATCAACCACTCTAGTTGTGATCCCACCTGCTCTCCAGTGTCTACAGCATCACTTCTAATGAACTTGGCAGCTGAATAATCTTCAAATATGATTTTAGGAAGGAAAAATTGTTATACTTAGCTTGTGCTAAATTAATTACAAGCAAAATCCTTACTTAAGATGGGAGGGTGTTTACATGTATTTCGAGTGAGCTATCTTAAACAGAATCACAATAGAGACAAGGCACTTAATTTACCACAAAATTAACTAGACAGTGCCAGCTAAACTACAGGTCTAGAGCTTGTGGCATCCCTTCTACCTTACAGCATTTCCCTTTCATGAATTCAGGGATAGGAAAGTCACATTTCAAGACAAACCAAGACAAAGTATATAAAAGCTTGGTTTTAAAAAGTATTATTAAAATAAACTGCAATCCTCACTCAAGCTTTGTGGTTCTGGTTTTTGGGTTGGCAGCTGAGGGGGTTGGGGGGATGGATAAGGACACAGGGACAGCCAGGAAAGGATGGAGATGAAGGAGAGGAAGATTCACCAAATTAACACATTTGAGGAAAAAAATGCCCGTTCCAGATTTTAGAAAAACTTGAAAAATGTGCCAAAATTATGAAAGTGGAAGTTTATTTCTAAATTTTTGTTGCTTTTTTAAAGCAGAATTTATAACACTTTTCTCGAAAAAAAGTTAAGCAGAAAATAATATTCTTTTACTTATCCAGTTATTTCACCCCCAAACTCTCACTTTACTGAAATTGAGGTTTTATTCTCATGTGACACCACCTTGAACAGCATAATTTTAAGCTGCTGTTTACAATTTATCAAAAAGTTCACTGTTTGTACAACACTTGTACAAACATGGATTAAAAAAAATATACAGTTCTACTGCTCATTAAGTGTTGTCTCCAAGTCCACAATACAAAACATGCTTTTATCTTCTTAAGTTGCTCTATGGTGCTAGAGATGCAACATCCAGGTTGCCCTCTGAACAGTTTTACTACTGCTTTTCTTGGAGCTACTCTATACTTAAGTAAATATTACTAAAAATATAGTATTTAAAATACACCATGGATATAGTCCTTTTTTTGCGTGGATATAGATCTTTGGCCACCTTCTGTTATAGTAAGTATTCACAGTCCCCTTCCCAGACAACTGAATAATCTTGCAAATGCTGTGAGACAAATTTACTTACATCTTGGCTTTCAAAGAAAATGTAGACAGACTAAACTGATAAAGCAATTTTTACTTAATCTCTTTCATGGCAGAGAATTAGTTTCTCTCAATTCCAAAGTAAATTGAGCATTCTTTGTATTTGATGTTTAAGTGCCTGCAGATTTAACAATTCTTCCCGCTACAGAAGGAAAGGGATTTAGTACAAGCACTGTACAGGAGAGAAGGCTGTAGTAGCTGAAGAGATTTGTCTCAGAAAGCAAGCTTTTTGGTATACCATTCAATAGATTGTGTTTGGTGTCATTTATTTTCAGCAAACTTTGAACATCTGCAAGCAACTTGAGTCTCTCTCACAGATTTTTATACTCCCATCTTTCAGACTAGAGCTGCTCATTTACTGGTATGGAAATTAGCAGGCACGTCAATAAAGCCTGAATGGAGAAAGAAAAAAAAAAACAAACCACACCTACAAAAAAGAAAAAACCCACCAAAAAAAACCAAAAAACAAAAACCCCACAAAAAACCAACCAAACGAAAACCCCATAAAAAAACAACCAAACAAAAAACCTCCCCAAAACAAAAAAAAAAACATTTTCAATAAAACACCAGTTCTAATTCTTTCCCAAATTTTGTCTGGGAACGGTACACACAAAAAAGAGGAAAAAAAAAAAAACCCAAACGATTTTTTAATCAGTTCTGAGAAACTTAGGGTAAACATGATTGTTATATCTTTTAAGCCTTAAAATTTGACTATAAATGCACACAGAATATTTAATGTTTCAGATATTAGGACTGAAGAAGCCCTTAATGACTAAAAACAGATCACTGCACACCTTGCTGTGCTTGAAGAGGAAGGACGGGTTTCCCTAAAAGTCTAAAAAAGGGAACCCAAATTTGTTGTTGCATTTCACTAGAGGGCAGGGGACAGGGAATGACATACAAGGGACCCTCAGTCATCCAGAGCATTATTTTTACTCATCAGTAGAGCATAGATTCAATTTCTCTGGTCTCTGCTATTTCCTAATCTCTTCTCTCCCCCTCACAGCTCTTTCCACTCCCCCTTTCCAGCATTCAGTCTGGCATCTATTCCGATCACATAGGATGAAAAGTAATTATGCAGCGGTGTCCCTCCCCAACGAGTACAGGCACATACCACTCACTGAACAGACCCGTGAAGGAAGTTCTTCAGTTCTGAATAAATGCTTAACATTGACAAGCGCTACCTAAAAAGCAGCTTGCTGTTTCTTTCATTTGCAAATCCTTTCAAAACACTCAATACCAGCACCACTTCCTTTCCCAATAGGAAGAACCTGCCTCTGCTTGGAACAGGGAAAGGTCCATAATTGCATTCAATTTATTTTCGCACTAGAGAAGTCAGTACCACAGACTTGTTGATTATACATAAAATGAAATAAAGTGTGAAATACCATTGTATTGATATTAAAGCTTTAAGATTATCTGAAATAGAATTTATCTGAATATGAATTTAAAGATTAACAGGATGCAACTCACACAGGAAATTACTGTTAGACATACTAAAATGCATTTGTTATAATAATTAAAATCACAATTCAAAAAGGCCCCCTGAATTCATCAGTTAAATTGTCCCAAATAAAAAGTAAATAAAGAGCAGCTCATCCTATTAAGTAACATAGTGCGTAAATCACTTACTACACCAGTCACTCGGTTTCCCTGGAATTGTGAGTTACTGTGCAAGAGTTTCCATTAAACAGTTGACCTATGCTATGTTACATTACTTCTGCAATAGTGACCTTCTTAAACAGTTACAACCCCCAGAAGCTATGAAACTGCTGGCCTCAGGAGTATAGCCTATGAGTACAAGAAAAATCTTTTTTGGCAACTAACTGAACATACGTAATTCTGATCCACGGTTTAAGGACATCTGCAACATAAGCATATCCAGTGAATGGCAATTCAATGCAAGTGAGAGAGAAAAACAGGGGAGAAACAGTAAATTGAACTTGCGGGACACAAAACCTAACTACTAACAGATTACCAAGAGACCAGAACTCTACAGTCACTGAGTGATGAGCCACCAAAGGAACCACCTGAAAGTGTTAAAACAGAACTTCGTAACTGATACGAAAGGCAAACAAGATTATCATGCATCTCAAGGGGGACAAAAAAGCAAATTTATCATAGAATAAGAGGTGAGTGACACTGTATAGAATTTATTAAGAAATGTTTTAAGGAGATTGTGGGGTTGTGCGAAACTTATTGTGAGATGTTTAGGGGAAGAATCAAAGACAAGGAAAGGGAGGAATCAGGGTGGTTCAGTATGAACAAACATGGGAAAAATGGGAGGAGGAGACTGAAATAACCTGGCTGCCTGTGCCTGTTTCTTCACTTAAACCACTGAAATATTCAGCATACGAGAAATCCCCTCACCCCCAATACCTCAGAGAATACAAAGTAAACAGTATTAAATGCTAATCGTCATCTGGCATTAACACATGGTTTGACACACACTATATTTATACTAGTTAATTAAGTGTGCTCAAACTGATTTCCTAAAACTGCCTACTGAAAACGACCCCTGCACTCTGTATTAACTGTTGATCGACCTTTGGAAGCTCTTTGCAATGGAGTTAGTTGTCCTGGGGCAAAACTTCTACTACATTTCAACAATCTGACAGTTTGACAATAAATTTCCAGAGCTTGCAAGTTTTCTTCAGCTTTTCTTATTCCTTTATTTATTTATATATATAA
>NW_009187283.1:0-354 GCF_000690835.1 Fulmarus glacialis
TAATTAGTATGAAAGCAGATTTTCCCAGATACTGGGAACCCAACGGTAGCTCCCTAATGTCGCATCTTAGGAAGACAGATGAGCAGTTCCCTGTTTCTTGTCCTCTCAAGAACATCCTTCTTGTGATGATAAAGCCCACGACATCCCACCATCAAAGACGGGAATAACAAGTTCCCTGTCCATGGATTGAGACATTGCCTATCCTCACTGCCCACTGTTCACATTGCTGCCCCTGTGCACTCATACCTCTAACATATATTCTTAAGAGAAAGGCTGTAGCCCTGGCTTTCAAGGCAATTACAAAGTCAGGGACAAGGAGTGACAGTTGTGTCACTGGCATGTCACCTCTTCTCA
>NW_009187283.1:447-831 GCF_000690835.1 Fulmarus glacialis
ACTCCTCTGAGCCTTTCCTCGCTCCCTCCATTTCTTTGCCTCTTCTCCCTCTTCCCCCTTCATTCACTATCATCCTCACACTAATAAACGAGTTTCAAGGCTGGTATGAAAATTTCTGAGCAGATCTGCTCTTCTCCAAAACAGAGGCATGTCACATCCTAGAGAGGGGAAAAAACACCCCAAACAAAAAACTAATTGGTTTTGTAAGAAAGATCCAAAAACAAGCAGGAGGTACAGAGCATAACAGCCCTTTCAGGAGAAGGAGCTTCAGGGAGAGTTTTCTGCCCACAAAGCACCAGAGTCCCTGGGAAGAAAACTGATCACGACTACGGCCTCTGAAGACCCTTTTCCCCCGCCTCCATTCTTACTCAGGGTTTACAGCTA
>NW_009187284.1:0-17877 GCF_000690835.1 Fulmarus glacialis
CTGGAAGTATTTAAAAGACGTGTAGATAATGCACTTAGGAACATGGTTTAGTGCTGGACTTGGCAGTGTTAACATTTGGATTTGCTTAAAGATCTTTTCCAACCTAAATGATTCTAGGAGTTGAATTTGGGAGAGAAGAGTGAGGCAGCGGCACCTCTTCTGAGCATCACATATTCAAATGTGAGCACTACAAATGTGATTAAGGAAGACGAGATGTACATTCCCACAGGCACTTTGCCAGGGGTGTTCCTCAAGACCGAGGCTTGGTACCCCCAACCCAAGCAATGCGGCTTTCCCCCACCGTTACCCTTGTCCTTGCTGAGCCCTTCCCATAACCTCCAAAACCCACCAGCCACCTTTGAAAGCAAAAGTACTAACATTTTGGTTTTGAGACACAAACCTGGGCTGTTCCAGACCCAGCAAGGCCCTAAGCACCAACACAAAATATCCTCAGATCCTCTTCCTCCTCCACCTCCTCTTTTTCTTTTGCCCAGGGATGCGTCAGCCACTACAGCAGGCTGTCAGATAGACTCTTGTGTTGGACACATGGGATATTTCGTCCACTCAGAGGAAAAAAATTGAAAAAAAAAAAATTCTAAGATTAGCAGCAGAATGCCCCCGGTCTCTAATGTCACACTCATGCAAAGGAGTCCCTTGGCAGCTGGTTGTTTCCTGCTCTGAGGAGCCTCTGCCTCGAGCAGCTCTGGTTTATTCCTATCCTTAAATAAGCACACGTCAGTGGTGAGTTCCCTTTTCTCCCAAGGCATCGGGCCGTAAGCCAAGTTGTATTTGTATGGAGCCAGAGCAGACGTATTCAGTCTTAGTCGTGCTCTGATGTAGAGACCTCTCAGCAGCTTTTCAAAGAGCGTTACAAGCCTAAAAAATAGTAAGCACTTGCAAAATATCGCTGAGAAATCTTTTGACATTTTATACTCACTATCTTTTGCTGCAAGTTTTCCATTTTATTTACATTGCACATCTACAGAAAAATCCAGATACTGAAACATGCAGAAGTCTAACTTTTTCAGTTTCACCTATGGGCAATTTCAGCTAATATCACTGGCAAGAGAATATCTAAATAAACTGGCAAGGTTTTCTTTTTGTGTGTGTGTTTTTCAAATGTGTATTGAAACATTATGTCCTTTACAGGTGTGCTGACTTCCAAAGAAGGTATTATTTATATACATTAATCACAAGTTTTTATGGGAGATCTTTGTACCACAAATTAAATGAAGCCAAATTTTAGTAAAGACCTCTAATAAAAATGTTGCTAATATGATTTTCCCTGCCCCCTCCCCCTCCCCCCGCGTCAGTTTTAAATAAATAAATGAATAAATAATCCTACTCCCCAGGAAACCTAATTTCTTTAAGTAGACATGAAATAGTATTTTGTGTTTCTATTTAGCACTTTTATTGGAAAGCCAATTTGCTGGTCCTCCAGTACTGAGGGAAAGCAAAATATTTCAGAAATAGTTCTTGGCAGAAGTTTTTATAAATATCTTCCAGTGAAAGACTGCCATTGCTATACAGCTGAGATTTATCTGCCACCCACGACTGTCTTCTCTGGGTGACGAAAGAGAAGAGCAGACAGGATCTGTGCAGCAGTACTTTTTGACCTTGGATGCTTCTGCTTTTTTTTTTTTTTTCCCTAAAGTTATTTTACTAGAACTGCTTCTATCCCTCCACCGCCAGCCTCCTCCTCTCTCCCGATGCCATCTGACCTTTCGGGTGCCTCCCCCTTCCCAGCCAGCTCTTCCTTTCATGATAAGGGTGCATTAAACAGATCTGCTCCGAGAGCACTGTGGCTTATCATCACTAGTGCCGAAATGTCAGGAAGTTAAAAGCATATGCAGTCATTACGTAGGCTTTCAGAGCTCAGCTTTTTGTAGGAATTCAGAAGTTGGGTTTTTTTCTTTTTAAAATCCAAAAAAAACCCCAAACCACACAAAACAAAACCAAACCACAAAAAATCCCACCCTCTCTCCAATCTCTGCTTCAATTCCCATAAGAATTCATTCAGGAGAAATGCGTGCTCTCGGTGGTTTCTAGACATAGCGTGTTGGGAGAAGCTATTTTCTGCCCAGCGCTGGGCACAGCTCCACCTGCGAGCCCCCCCCCAGCCTCATGCAAAGGGGCTCCTCAGACTTCACAAGTCCCCTGAGCACTTCTAACAAAAAGAAAAGATGCAAATTTTCCCCTATAGACATTATAATAATATCGATACCCGAATCCACCTAGTTCCCATCACCTACTGCCCAGGGTCGGCAGGATCTTGGTGTCCCAGGAGGGGTGCAGGAGCAAAGCTCTGCATCGGGGTTGGACACGCTCACAGCTGTGGCGAGGGTTGGAAGCCGGAGGGTGCAGCCCGGGCCCCATCGCCTGCAGTAAGTGCAACTTGCCAAGCAAAGCACCGGCGTTCATGTGGCCAGTCTTGGCTCTCCTTCCACAACAAAAGCAATTTATCAACAACTTCCCCTGTTTTCTTGCAGGCACAAATCCTGCAATCATGCAAGACGACCGCTCTGCTTATGATAATTTTTAAACCTGCAATTTTTAAAATTGCCGTAATTAGCGAAATGTAATTTTAAGCCAAGAGCTTGATAATGGTTTAAGACCGGAAGGACGCAGCACCAGCATCCAGCCCAGGGAAGGCTTACGGCTCTTCAGACTCCTACTGGCTTTACAGAAGCTGGATTATACCTTTAGCTATCGGTGAGCTGCCAGGCTGGGGCACAGCCCCCCGAGATGCTCGGGGCAGCTCGTGCTGCACGAGGTCCCTGGCGGGGAGGGTCTGCGGCTGATTTCGCACGGCGAGATGACTGTGCCATCTAGCTGCAGTTGCTGCGGTACTTCAGCACACGATGCCAACCCACTCTGCCTTACAGCACATTTTAAACAGCTCTGCTTTCCAGATAAAAATCATACCATTTATTTTGTCCCTGCCATTCTGGATATTAATGTATGCAAAGAAGGTTACTTTAGCCAAGAAGTAAATTATTACTAAGAAGAACCAATCAAGCATGTAGTTGATAGGAATATTTATTTTCCTTTTACTTACAGCTTTCTTCTATTACAAGCTTAGTTAGCGTTAAGATTGCCATTTTGTGTTGCTTGTTTCTGCGCTGTTTTACGTCTATTCATTTAAATCCTCTTCTCTCACCAAAATATATTATCCCCCCTATGTCTATCTGATGGCTCCACTCTTTCTGGTCTTGCATTCCCGTGTACCACATCCAGGCAGCTGCAGCATCCATGAACGCACAGCAGTTGATTTTACAAGACGTGGAGAGGGCGACAGGGGTTAGCTCATAATTTCAGCAGTAAACACAGCCTTCAAAACAAAAATGCATAGGCATAGGGTTTGATTCATCTGTACTGAGGATTATTTTAATGATGCAGAAACAAACTAAATATATTTTTAATTTCATATTTTAATTTGTCAAGAGTATCTCAGTGGCTTTTAAATGAGATTTAAAGTGCATTTTATTCCGCCAGGAATAAATTCAGTCACTGGCTAAAATTAGATTAGTGGCTCTGGTGCCTAATTAGCAATAGGTTTGGAGGCTGCATTTTGGAACACTCTGGGCTACATCTCATTAACCCATCTTTAAGTAACTTCCTCTGTTGATATACGATTTATACATAAAGGGGAGGATTCAGGAACAAGACACAAATGTAGGAGACATTTACCTAGTTTATAACTGGGAACTGAGGCAGGCAGTCCAGTTAAAGGCTGGACCCACAGAGAAGCTGGGCTGTGAGCAGGCAGTGAGGTTCCATGCTTTGCCCTGTGTTGGAATGGGGCTTGGACCAGGGACCCCTGCTCCAGCTCATGCTGCTGCACATCCCAACCCCTCTGTGGGAAGCGGGGAAAGGACAGAGAGTAAATTCACTGTGCATCCACTGCAACTCCTCCACAGCCCAGCAAGGCTGGAGGAGAAAGGTCCAGGCACGGACTGCAAGGATGGCAAGAGGCACCCAACAGCCCCTGGCTGGGGAGAGCTTAGCAAGATTAGGGCTCTGCAGCCAGGGAAGAGGAGGATACAAAGTCCACAAAAAGCACAACTAGATAACAAATGTTTGTGAATCCCAACACAGCCAAGACTGGTCCTGCTTCCCGCAGTCTAGCAAGGGTTTTCTGGGGACCTCCACTCTTCATGTTGCTCCAGCAAGCAACAGCTATGGCATGAACAGCACAACTGACCACATGGGCTATACAAGCAGTGTCACAGGCAAGACAAGCTGGTGTGTGTGGTCTCCAATGCTGCACACAGCAGCACACGTTGCCCAGTCCCAGCTAGGGCAAGGCACAGAGAATGAGGGAGATGCAGCACTCTGCATTTTCCAGGTGGCCAGTTCAAAACAGCCCAATGACATTTCATTTACAAGAAAATATAATGCTTGTAAAATACTATTAGAGTGACAGTTTCTACATTTGGAAGACATTAACTACTTTCCTCCAATGAGACCAGACAGCAGGACCACAGAGCTTAGACCAAGTGAGGAGGACACCAGGAATAAGATACTGAGCATGACTGGGTTTTGCTGTCTAGTTAAAGCTAACATGGTCAAGGATGAACCCTGATGAACTTCAGGAAGTCATTAGTGGCAGGAGGTAGGCACCAGGTGTCATGGCAGTTGGTACCTCAGGAAGAACAGATGAAACAGCGTTAGAGAATTGTGTACTGTCACGTTGCCTTGCTTCGCAAACTAGAGAATAACAGTGGTCATTCCTGTTAAAATATAAAATCAAGTTTAAGGTCCTGCCCCTAATCTTGCTTGGGGTCCAAACATTTTGATCCATATGTCCAAGAACATACAACTCCTCTCAAGCCATTTGAAGAAAAGGTAACTGCTGCGTTAGCCAAGACCTTCCCCTGAGGCCACTTCCACAGTCATGGCTCCAGCTCTGAACTCCTGGGATGCTATCTCCCACCACAGGGACAAGGGTATCTGCCCACGCTCCCACAACAACCCCTGAGCCCACTGGTAACAGCAGCAACACCATTCCAAATGGGATGTTTCGCTGGAAGCGTGGTACATGACAGGAGCTGCGTCCTTCAAAAGTCTCTTGAGGCAACTCACATCAAATGTCACCAGGGTCCAAGGATTGAACTAGCCTTCAGCCCACATCCTCAGTAATCACAAACAGCTCATTAGCAGCACAGCCAACACATCCTACCCTCCAAAGCCCAACAGGATAATTCAGCTTCGACTACACATTTCTGATTAATGTTTGCCAATGAGCAATTTCCTGCCTGTGGCAAAATGATTGTCAGAAATACCCAGGAATATGAAAAATCGACAACAGTTGCTGGATGCTAAATATTGTTCATGCTTGATTGCTGTAATGGCACATCAGACTTTGAAAGACAGTTAGGCATTTGTTGCCATCATTAATATGGAGTGAGTTTATCATCCAACCTGAGTTCCCTTTCTCATTTTCCTTTATGTTCTCTTACTATACAGCCATTCATTTCTCATTTACTTTTTTCCTTAACAGTACAATGATTTGCAAAATTGAATTAATTCAAACTTTTTACTGTTCTCATTTCCACATATCTTATTGTTTTTATTACCATGACTGGGCTGGCTTCGGCTTATATTTCATCACGAAGCATTTTACAGGATCTCAGGAGCACTCTTGTTTTTCATTTTCTTTCTCATTAATAAATACATAATCACCACATGATAGTGTTCCAAACTCTTAGTTTTTTATAAGCCTATATTAAAAAAGAATATCTTTTTTTGGCAAAAGATACCTAATCTTGTGTCTCTTGATGGCTGGGTGAACTTGGCAAAAGAAGCATAAGACCATCTGTCTTGTGGTTCCTTATCCTCTTCAGTATATCAGACTGAACATTTGAGCTCAGAATTTCACCCAACCCTAAGTACTTTTTCTTCACGTGTTAATTTATGAACATGCTGAGTTCAGCACAGAAGCAGCTTTACTTTAGCACATACATAAGGTGAGAGAAATGAAATGACGACAATGATTTCAAGTATTTAGTACTGTACGTTGTATTTCAATATCCTATCAAGGACAGTAGTAAAGCTGAGCTAAAAACATGCATATCCCAAACAGCAAACTTTATTTTGTGTGAAGACATAAAACTGAAAAAAAAAACCAACCCAAAAATCCAACCCCAAAGCATGAGTGGAAAAAAAAGTACACCCCGTAAGAACAAAGTTTTCAGCTCAAACCAAATCCTGTGAATGCAGGAGAATTTTGAATGTGAATCAAAAGAACAGACCAGCAAACCCAGAGAGAAACATGCTGAAACTAGTACCTAAAGAATTCAAAATAACTGAAGCTTGTAAAAAACACTTTAATTCCCCATAAGGAGGTTAAAAAATACACACAAAACTGACATCCTACATCATCCAAGGAGAAGTCAGAACTAGATATTCAGGAGCATCTAAGCCACTAACTGCTTTTGAAAATCTAGACATGTATTTTGGAAGTTTAAGTAAAAACTAAACTCACTTAAAAAAATAATCCAGTCGCCAAAAACACTGCAACATTTTTCCTCCGTTTTCTGCATTCTTAGTGGCTTAATTTTCACAAGCATTTGAAATTAACTCAGAGTTGGACATCTTTCAAGCACCAATTTGTATTTTAATGACACCCCAAACACGGGATTGTTCTTTGTTCCCGGTTTGCAACAGCACCCGAGACACAGCGGTTACTGTACCGCAGCTCTGACCGACCCAGCAGATCATCGCTGGCTCTATAGTTACAGTTTTCCACAGCTGGGGGTGAGCTGAGCCAAAGCTCCTCTCCTTGTCATCTTCCAGAAGCTCCAATGTTGTTCTTCACTGCCCAGACACCCCATATCTGCACTGAAACACAGACTTAGCTGAGCTCGAGCTCTCTGCTAAGATCCTTAATTTACTGAAATCTAGCTTATGTACGTATGCAGTGCATGACGTCTATAATATAAACACCATTAATGTGGCTGTTCCATCTCGATCCAACCTTCTTCCACGCTTCCCAGGCTTCCTTCCAAAGGTCTCGCTGCCGCTTGCAAGGTCCAGCATAGCTAACCGCTTTCTCTCAAGGGACCCTCTCTCCAAGAGCTGTGAAGTTCTTGCTCTTGCTCCTGGTGTCTCCCCCTTTCCCTTCAGCAGAAAGCAAGCCACACATGGGCTTCCTTTCACTCTTATTCTCTGCAACAGTGCCTGAGTAGCGTTTTCCTGGGCAGCTGCTTATTTCCCAGCATGCAGAGCCTGCACCATTCGTGTTTCTCAGGTGGAAGTACAGCCTCCACAACCAAGATGCCTTCTGCTGCCCAAATGAGGGGCAAGGACTCGGTCTCATTCTCTGCCTTTGCACTGACACAACCGCGTTACAGCAACAAACATGTTAAGAAGCAATTTTTTCCCCCCTCTGAACTAGCCAGAACGCAGTGAGGGCTGGGTTTTTTTCCTCCCTAACCTCATTACTGCTGATTAAAGAACACTTACAAGTTTAAATTGCTTTTTTAAGACTGTTCTAATTACTACCATCTCCTTTGCTGTAGTAGCTACAGCAAGGAAATTATCCTTAACTTGCATTATGCTAGATGACTTTCACCTTAGTGTATATAACTTACAAGATGCTCACTTGGCTAGTAATAGTTTCTGCAGTACCTGGATGGAAGTTATGACAGAAATAAATTTTAAAAAATCAGAAATTTCTTTAAAATAGGTGTATATTATAGGCCCTCAATTCAGCAATAAAATCGCTATGAAAGCTTTGGCTTCCTTGGTTTTATTGCAAGAGGACAGGAGGATGGCAGGGAACATGCGAGGCTGCTCTATCCTCCGGCAGAAGGATGGTAGTGAGGTCTGTACCCGCCCTGACCATGGCAAGCAGAAAAATTAACGAGCACAGAGCAAGGGACCTCTCTATGGTAATGGTAAAACACATTTGTATTGTTGTCACTATGAAAACCTATACATATAGAAAAGCCAACCAAATTAGACCAACCAAATTAGTTGCAAAACAAACAGTTTCAGACACAGTCCCTTTGTTAGGTCACTAATTTGTTTTCCAGCGAGGCAACTGATTAATTTTGCATGTTCTTACAAGAGATGAAAACTTTGATTTGATCAACTAGCATAGCTGAAAGGTAGACAAGCTTTCAGATATACAAATACTCAGCCACGCGTAACAGCCATGCAGCATAGAGGTTGGGATCAATTCCTCCAGGTATAACTGGAAGTTAAACAAACAGAATTGGAAGGGGATGCATGGCAATGGCAGAATAGAGGGAATACAGAGTTGTGGTCAATGGCCAGGTAGAGACCATCGATGAGTGGTGTCCCTCAGGGGTTCATATTGGGACCAGTATCATTTAACATCTTTGTCAGGGACACGGGCAGTGGGATTGAATGCACCCTCAGAAGTTTGCCGAGGACAAGCTGAGTGGTGTAGTTGATACTCTAGAGGAGAGGGATGCCATCCAGAGGGACCTTAACAGGCTGGAGAGGGCAGCCTGTGCAAACCTCATGAGGTTCAACAAGGCCAAGTGAAAGGTCCTACACCTGGGTCAGAGCAATCCCAAACACAGATGCAGGCTGGGCAATGAGTGGATTGAGACCAGCCCTGTGGAGAAGGACTTGGGGATACTGGTGGATGAAAAACTGGACATGATCCAGCAATGTGTGCTCACAGCCAAGAAAGCCAATCGTATCCTGGGCTGCATCCAAAGCAGCGTGTCCAGCAAGTGAATGGAGGTGATTCTGCCCCTCTGCTCTGCTCTGGTGAGACCCTCCTGCAGTGCTGCGTCCAGCTCTGGGCCCCCCAACATCAGAGACATGGACCTGCTGGAGCAGGTCCAGAGGTGGCCACAAAGATGATCAGGGGGATGGAACACCTCTCCTATGAAGAAAGGCTGAGAGAGCTGGGGTTGTTCAGCCTGGAGAAGAGAAGGCTCTGGGGAGACCTTATTGTGGCCTTTCAGTACTTGAAGGGGGCCCACAGGAAAGATGGGGAGGGACTCTTTATCAGGGAGTGTAGCGATAGGATGAGAGGTAATGGTTTTAAACTGAAAGAGGGTAGATTTCAAGTAGATATGAGGAAGAAATTCTTGACTGTTAGGGTGGTGAGACACTGGCACCGGTTGTCCAGAGAGGTGGCAGATGCCCCATCCCTGGAAACATTCAAGGTCAGGTTGGACGGGGCTTTGAGCAACCTGGTCTAGCAGAAGGTGTCCCTGCCCATGGCAGGGGGGTTGGAACTAGATAATCTTGAAGGTCCCTTCCAACCCAAACCGTTCTGTGATATTAGCCTTTGTAGGAGTACAAGTAACTTGCAAAAGGTGGGATGTGAGGAAAAAATAGTAATAGCACACCCTCTTTTTTACTATTTTCCTCCCTTATCTTATTCATATGTCAATGGAACTATGTTATTCTCAGGCTGAGGTCCCGTGACCATTAAGACTATTATGGGTTTTTTTTCCTAGATCATCTATTGACACAAACTTCACTTGTCTGAGGTGTGAACATATGGTCACAATTCTGCAGAATTAGCTAGAGCACAAAAGGCAGGTTTTCACAAGGCTTATGCTTTCATGCTAGCTCTAAAAATGGCCGCATGGAGGAGATGCAATGCCTGATTCTGCACACAGCTTGTTGGCATGAAGTCAAAGGTTTGAAAAAATATTCAAAGTGGCAGCAAATTTATATGGGGCCACTGCTTACCCCCACACAGCTGAGGTCCTCTATATCAAGCAGTACAAACACTAAAGCCAGGTTTATTGCACCTTTGAACCATGGCCCCAGAATCAACTATTCCCAGCTCCAGGTCAGCTTGTTCTTGTTATAAACACAGTAAAAACATGCCCACAATCTTCTGCTTTCTTTCCTGCTTTGTCAAAATTTTGTCAAATTTCCTCCAGACCCTCTCTCTCTTGCCTTCTTGACCATCTACTGAAGGACACTTCTCACGCAGGTATCCAACACTGCTAAAACTCTTGGATTACAAATGGGATCACTGCAGGCTCAGCCCAGAGTCTAGCCACTAAATTAATGACTGCAAGGCTCCCCACTCAGAAACCTTTTTAACTACCCAGAACCCAGCAGCCCTTAAATATACCTGTAAATTCCCATGGAATGCTATTACAAGAGCCATCTCCTAATGGTTTTCTATCATTACAGCAATTTTCTTCTAAAGCATTTTCCATAAACCAACTGTAGCAGCACCGTGTGCAGTTAGTTGAAAGAAAAATAAAACCAAAACAACTTTGCAAAACACAGCTTCCCTCTCTTCCCCACCACCACTGTGCAAAAAGGGTGACTGCTGGCTGGGGTGAAATCAGTGGGTGATTAACAACACTGTTTAGCGTGAACAGTTGGTTTATGCTTCAGATGAATTTGCATGTCTAACATGGACACGAGACATGTCGACACTCAGTTGCAGCAACTATAACCTTAGTTTTGTCTAATGCTATAGTTCCTGCTCATTAACACATCTCCTAAGCTCCCTTTGTTCAGCCTGCTCCTATATTCATACCATACCGCATTCCCACGCAGCAGAGAAGGCAACTGCATTGTTCGCTGTAATCCCAAAGGCAGTGAAGTTACACTATGCATCAGCTTGGCTCAAGAGACATCATTAGCCACCATTCTGAAATCCTTCCCTTGGCCGTAATCACTTTGGAAATAAAAATAAAATAATGCATAAAATCAAGCTGTCTATTATAAATCTTGATGCCATAAAACCCAAACCAGGAAGGATCCTGCTCCTAATCTCTTCGCTAACATTATTTTCTAATCCTTTTGCAGAATATTGCCAAGTTTCTGGTACACTCCATCCAGCCAAGTTGAACACAGTAACAATTTATCACACATGAAATTGTAGGATTCCTGCATTTCTTCCGCCCACTTGAGGACCTTCTCAGTGAGGAAGAGTACTCATGTAGTACCTTTGAGCTAGACGTGACCCCCTCCAGATAGGAGTTGCACATGCAGAGCACCACTGCAAGAATTTTTGGGAAGGAAGTGAACAAGACTTTTCTCACCTAACCTCAGATGCACATTTTTTACAGCTAACTCAAGTTTGGTGATTTTTTTTTTTATTTGAGCTCCCTTCATAAACCATGGGTTAGACCCTCCAAAGGGCGATGCCCACATCCTAGGGGCCCACCATCAGCCCTTCCAAAGGGCGACTCTGCCATAAAGGAGGTGTTTTGGAAAGGCTAGAAGGACCACCCCGTTATCTTGCATTAACAGGACCTTCCCACCAGCCACAGAGGGAGTCTTACACCAGGACTTAGACAAGCTTAAGCCAGAGACCAGCAAGGTGACAGCGTGGGAACAGCTGTATAGAAGGCTGTGCCTGGAGTCAGGACCCTTTGCATGACAGACAGTGCTTACTGCAGAAAGAATAAGCACTTTGCTGACTTGCCCACCCAGCAGTGATGGCAGAGCACTCGAAACCCCTGCAAGGCAGAGCCCCACATCTGCAGATGTTTCATATTCACCATAAGGGAACAGACCCACGTAAGCCGCCTGCCTACCTCCAGCGTGCCTGAACGAAGCTTCCAAGGATATTAAGCTGTACTTGTAATGACAGCTTTGGTACCGCAGCACGTCTTTGGATGTTTTTGTGTCTCAGACTCTTCCAGAGCTCCTTCGCATCAGGGCTAAAAATATATTGTATATTTGAATACTGGTGTGCTGCTCCTTTGCAGCAGAAGCCCATGCTAGCATTAGCCATGTTGACAAAGAAACTCGCAGTTTTAAGCCAATAATATATAGAAATCAACAGAATTTAGGGAGCAATTTTTTTTTCTTCTTCTTGTTCCAAGGAAATAGTAGCAGCATATCACAATAAAAGTAAAGCAGTAACTGCTATTGCTAGCACAAATCATTGCAAGTGCTCACGGTACTACTAGTATTATCATCTCTGGCACATTGGTTTTAGCAAAAGCATAGCTCTGTATCCCTACACAGATACACTTATGCCTCTGCATATTATATCTAAACATAAACAGAGAAGCTCTCTAACTTGGTGTGTGGTTCCTTTCCTGAAATAGGTCACTTCCAAATGTACAGAAGTCCATTCAGTTTATAGTTACAAACCCATTCCCACCAAAGAGAGGGGATAAAATTCATTACGGCTCCATGTCTTCTGCAATAACACATCCCATGGAAGCTTAGCAAGTTGCATCATTTTGCGCTTAAAGGTGTTTAGATTAGGTGCAATGAAGAGCTGTGAGAGTTTTGGCACATTGGGAGCAGCCAGGCTGGAGAACTGCAGCCTCCATAAAGGGAAAAAACCAACAACTCAACTTTATTTAATAGAGAAATGCTTTTGAAAACAAGTCACTTCCTTCGAGAAAATAACAATTTATAGTAAGAAAATTATTAAATTAATTTATGGGCAGATGGTCAAGTGGAAGCTGCTTCTCCCTCAGCTGTGAGGAGGAGCTTCTCCTGATCCAACCTTTGCAAGCCCATCTTCACTTCTAAGTCTCTCTCTCATAGCATGAGTACACAACATCAGGAACTGGAATCTGGGCAAAGTTACACAACGCAAAAAAACCCAGACCACAAACCTGCTATGGGCTTTTCCATCCAAGTTCACGATGGACGATGGACCTACCTTTCTTACTCTGTTATGCGATAGCAAGGGCTTGCAGGCAGCAACATTGAACAGAGACTCCTGAGGACTGGATGCTGCCCATCTCGCACCCTGACACGACCAACAAAAGGCACAAAGCACAGAGTCATTCGTCTCTCCTCCCTGCCTGGATGGACAGCTCTTCCAGTGATAAGGATCGCTCCTCCTAACTGTGGTCCAAATCTTCAAACATGTCATTTCAGAAACCATTTCTAACCCTTCCTGAATGGTGAAGTGCCCGTGCATGCGCAGCACCAACCAAATCTCCTGGCATATGTGCAACAAATAATAGCACACAAGGATTTTAAGCTACTTTTTCCTTTTGCAGCAGCTACTGTTTGGGCACAGATGCAAGCAGAAACCATTGCCAAACTCCTTCCCTCCGAAGGGAAACTTATAACCGCCAAGACAGCATGTCTCTAGTAACCTAAGCAAACATTTCTGGTGCAGCCAAGGATGCTACTGACTCGAGTCTATGAAGAGGGCAACCCATGTTATCCACCTGGAACAGTTACTCTAAGTCCTTAAAATAACTGGGATTCAGTTTGCTTAAGGTACCTCATTATTTTTTACATAAGAAAAAGCTGATATTTAATTGGTCCTCTTGTTCTGTGCCCTGAAGGCTCAATAAGGTCAGTGGTATTTCCTGGCTATACCCACCCAGGCTTAGGGTTTAAATAACATTATCAAAAGATAAGTTTGGTGCTAAACTTTGGCTTACAATCATGACTTGATACACAGCAAAAACAGCCCTCTGAGAACCTTTCAGATTCCAGGCATATTCATACTCCAGTGACCACCTTTGGGTCTCTCCCTCACTGCTGTTGTTACCCATTCCTCTGCCTCACACCAGTCTCTGCTTTGTCTTTGATCTAACACCTAGCCATGGTCACTGACCTAAATAACCTGAGCACAAAATGCACGGTATACTGGATGACCATTAGTGCAGGCTGGCAAGTGCAATCTCTCATTTGTCCTTGCTGGAACTACAGAAGGCCCCGCATGGGTGATTAGGACCATCCACAGAAAAGTGTGCTCAAGCCAATGAGCAAAATTTGATTTTATATGACACACTAGTGTCCCTTCAGCTGCTGTAATTCACACACCAAAGCTATCACTTACTATTTGCATTAAATGGAAGATTCTCCCCCCCTCCCGCCTTAAGCATCTCCTTCCACTGTAAAGCAGCCTCATCTTTTCTTCATATTGCATTCCCTTCTGATGCCATGGCCAGCTGTCTCCAAAGAGAGTTCCACTTCATGCACAGTTATTTATTCAACAACTTGTTTTATAAGGAAAGCGAAACCTGGTTTTATTTTCTGGTTACATCTGGGAGTCCCTAACTTACCCACGGCTAAGCACAGTCTCCCAGCATCCGTGCTGGGCAAGGGACGGAGGCTCTGGGGTTGCAGATCAGCACAGGACAGGAGGAGTTCACTCACAATTGCCCAAAACCTCAAAAGATAAGGATAAATATTCAAATGGTGAAACACAGACAGCATGGTCAGAGCCTCATTTTAAGAGGAGAACGAGAGGGTAGACTTCTGCCAATACCTGGCATACAGGCTGTGCTGCCGGAATCCACCCCATCTCAGTCTGATCGTTTTAACCTCCGAGGAAATGTATTACAGAAGATGTATTACAGTGACAGATGCGCAAAGTCTACATGGCATCCTTGGCCTGTCTTAGCACATCTGTATCCTTACTGGCCTGACCAGCTGAAAAATCTATTCTGTTGTGCCTGGTTTCCAATACTTAAAGAACATCAGTAGTACAAGTGGGAATATCTTGATGTAATTTATTTATACTGTATATTGACCTGGTTATTGAGTATTTACCCTATGAATATATTGGTTTAGTAAAGTGCTGGGAAAGAAAAGTTCTGAGACACTTCTCTGCAAACAGATCAGAGCTGCTCTGAAATGGTCCCAAGGACCTGGAAGAGCTACAGGACAGTCAGGGCACATCACATCACTTGGGGGCACCAGGCACGTGGTTTGTAACCACGTAGCCCGAGATACAGCATCGCTACAAGCTTTGTACTGAGCATGCAAAGGCCTCAGGATGCTCCATTAGGCTGCTCTGCTTGACCTTGTCTTGACTGCCTCCAGATGTTTTTTTTACTTAGAAAGACTGCTGTTACAGCTAAACTAATTGATCAGGTGTCCATGGGTCAACTGTATTGTACAACCATCACCGTATATGGATAGCAGTAACAAGCAGTTATTCTACGTACAATGAAATATTTACAACTAAAATAAAGATGCAGCACAGAGAGACACAGATGTAGTACAATAGCAGAGAAGCAGGGACCTGGGATGCAGCGTGGGGGTGGTACAGGTGTGGGGAGGCAAGAGATGGGCACAGGCTGGCACATGAGACCCCACAGCTGCAAACTGTCCACCCACGGTCAGTTAAAGAAATGCAGAGCTAGAGCTGGACAAAGCCAGTTTTTGGGGTAAAAAAAAAAACCAGTTTCTTTGCTCTCATTAACTTTCCTAAGAGCCACCATACATAGTAAATTGGGGTGCGACACAGAGCTGAAGACCCATGAAGAAAGAAAGAGGTACAAAGGCATGTTAGCAAACATAAAAATGACCAGGTGGGTTCTGGTATGGGGAAGAAGAAACCACCAGCACGGACAACACGTTCCTCCTGATACCGACACTCGCCGTGACACCCCAGGGCCAGCCCCAAGGTGAAACCCCAACCAAAGCACCCAGAGGAGCTGGGAGCAAAGTGTCATGAAAAGGGGTAGAAACTAGGCATGCTTAACTATTTTAACTGCATTATCATGGAAACTTTTTCTGCACAGATATTTCTTTCTGAATAGATATCTATCTGGACTACTACCAATTCTTGCATTAAACTGTTAATATTTCAATTATACTAACAATAAAATTTTTGCTTTATGTTTGTATGATGTATTCCCTTGAGATTGAGCATAACAAGTTTATAAAGGCCATTGAGAAGGGCCTTAGAAATACATCACATTGTTCCAGTAAATGGTCTAAGCAACATAAACCCCAAGGTTTTCATGCCATAATTTGTACATCCCATTTAGCCCATTTTAAAAGACTAAGAAACACAGTGAGGGACTGGACTATCAGAGCCTCGGAGGGCTGGTCGACTAATGATCGGGGCAACCAGGGTCCATACTTTGCTTTCTACTTCCTAATAAGGAGTTACAAAATGAGAAATATTTCACAGTACTATTGTACTTCTGGAGAAACTGAGGATTGGGAAGTTCAGAAATTCATTTTTGAAGGTCAGAAATGGCCTAATTGGCTTGCACGTCCTCTGTAAGGAAACTCGGCGACAGGTTGAGAACAGGGCATGGCAGCTGCAAGCTGCGTGCTTCCGTCTGCCTTTAGCTCTTTCCTTCCTCTTGTATCTTAGCACACTTCGGATAGATTTGGTCCATTAGTTGAAGGAAATTTGCGATACATGCAACCAGGATAAAAAAAAAGTACAAAATGACATAATCTTCAAAGATATGTGGCAATATTACTTTGAATTGCTGCAAAACTCTAAATCCTTCATTCATGACATTGTCCATAAAGTTAACCATGAATAGCAAAAGCTTAGTTTGCTTTCAGAAGTCTTCCAAGTCCACATGTACGTTTGGCACCAGAGAGGTTTCAAGTGGACATTAGGACAAATTTCTTCACCGAAAGGGTTGTCAAGCCCTGGAACAGGCTGCCCAGGGAAGTGGTGGAGTCATGATCCCTGGAGGTATTTAAGAGATGTGTAGATGTGGCACTTAGGGACGCTTAGGTTTAGTGGTGGACTTGGCAGTGCTAGGTTAACAGTTGGACTCGATGATCTTAAAGGTCTTTTCCAACCTTAATGATTCTATGATCAATAAATCAGAGGGACTGTAAACCCAAGCTTGTAAATATCTTAAAAAAAAAAATCAGACAGCGAGGCTGCAGAATAAAGGTAGGGCTTGAGCACCAGCAAATCTCTCTGCTAATGGCATTACCCTGAGAGAACTCCACTACTTACATACCACTCCAAAAAGCATCAGTTCCTTCACAAATATAAGTGTATTTAAAAAAAAAAAAACATCAGCAAAACATATTCACAGTAATGCACATCCACTTCTATTTGCACCAAAAAATAGTCCCACTAGCAAGGATTCATGCCAACACTACAGAATACTGAACCGAGCAACGCAGCACTACAGTCCTTTGTCCTTTTCAACCTCTAATTCACATCTTTAGTTTGAACTATAAAATGCTGCACAACCAGCTATACCACTGCATTTCCTAATCTGTTAGAGATCTTTCTACAGTAAGGACCTTAAAAAAGCTTAATAATGTAAAAGGTTTTTAAAATTTTAGTTCTCCCTTAAATACGTAATAAGAAGCAGTAACAAAAAAGTTGATAGCCTTAAGAAGTACGTATTAAACTTCTAAGCAAAGAAAATCCATCTCCAAATGTGAATTAACAAATCGATGTTGACTATTTATACCGAACTTTCAGGTTCATTAGTAATTGAGCTTTTGGAGATTAAAAGGATTTTTAAAGAGTACAGTAGTCTGTTTTGTTACTTTCTCTCACACTGTGAAGGAAATCGTTGCCCAAAAAAAACCTTTCAAGATGAAAAATGTAGTTACAGATTGTAATTCACAGTAAAATTAAAGGGATTTGGAAGCTCAATTCATTTTACAGGGAAAAGTTCACAAGTATTTTTGATGAGAAAGAAGGAGCCATACAGACCTGGAATAAAATCTCAGAGTTGTTTTACTTTCTTCCTTTATAGAACCTTCAATTTTATTTTGAATCCATACTGATATGTGAGAATATGATTTACCACAATAGGTCATAAAAAGTAGTAATAAATATAGAATAAAAATATATATGATCTTAAAGTTTGTTGTCTTCTAGCTAAATACTATTTGACAACCAACCTGCTGGATTCTATCTGTATCTACTCGTAAGTAACCTCCCTTACTGATCTATTTTATTATTTAACTTGCTGCAAGTGTACAGACAAAAATAATTTTATCATTTAAATATCATTTTAAAAGTTTATTATTCCTGCAAGTCTGTCAAGGTGAAAAGGTTTCTAGCACTTCCAGCTAAGCCTTAATAGTTTAAAAATAATTTTTAAAAAAAAGGATAAAATTGGCTAGTTACTCACAAAACATTTATTCCCTCCCAGAAAGGATTTACCTACAACACACCTGATACAAAACAAAACTCTGACCCAAGAGCTTTGAGACATGGCGGGTGGGCCGAGTGAGAGGGGGACGACACCT
>NW_009187284.1:17914-36023 GCF_000690835.1 Fulmarus glacialis
ACAAAAAAGCCAATAAAAGCCTCAAAACTACTGAAGCAGACAAGAGGACGCAGAGCAAACTCAGGCAGACTGACCCATAATTTGATTTTTGCAGATTAGCAGGTTACGAGTACCCAGGTCCACGGACCCCATCAGGAAGCATTTGGATTTGGTTTCGGAGCCCCTGCCCGGTGCTGGCTGGGGTGCTCCATCCTTGCTGCTGCAGCACCACCTCCACATTGCCTGCGTGTCGGCTCAAGGACTGTGACCACAACCATTAACAACTTCTTCCCAGAGCCAGGCAAGCCTGACAACAGGGGCTGGAGTTAACTGATCCCAGCCTGTGGTTGGGAGGATGAAGCAGCTTTAAGAGACAGAAGCTGTAAGGGTTACAGCTACAGCTGGATCACCTTCTGGACCTTCTTGGGATGAGTCTTCTGCTGGCAGGAACTGTGCTGGTTGCTGCCACCCTGTTGGAGAACTTGCTGGAGGTCACTTCTTTGTGGTAACCAGACCCAGGATCCCCCTGAACCAAAAGCTGGTACCTGCAAGGAATTCTTTTCAAATCATAGCCTGTTGTTAATAGAGCTCATCTCTTCCCCAGGGAGAGCCCATCAGCAGGACACTATCCTTTCCCTCCTATCCCAGGAAGATCTTTTCTTGAACTGCAGCTAGTCCCCGGTGCAAACAGAAAACAAGACAACTATTCCTATACAGTGGATAAAAAGACCAAGACGCACACAAACAAATCTAGGAAGACAGCGTGCATCTAAACTCATCTGCAGATACGCCCTATGATGTGCCCTTGCACATCGATCATCTTGGATCACCCGGAGCTCTGTGGGCCATGCCAGGCTATTGCACCGAGTTTCTTTCTATCAAAGCCAGAGAGCACAGAGGGGACATGCTGTGACGTGCAGGCAAAATGCAAGATAGGAAATGGGAAGCTCCTCAAGCCACATGGCTTTGACATCTTGGAAGAATCCAGCAACTCATGGTGCAAGGGCACAGTGCTGGGAAGGAAGATGGACTGCAGGAACCAAATACAGGGCTTGGAAATTATACAAAATTGCTGCCTAGAAGTGGCTGGAAACAGTCTCACTCCCATGAAAATCACACTACAGAAATGAGTAGGGGTAAAAGATACATGCAGATGCCATTTGCTGCAAAAGCCCCCGGAACGAGCAAAGGAAGCACCCCAGCCTCACCAGCTGCCTCTGAATGGTGCTCTACAGAACAGCGTCCAGCCAAGAGCTCTTCAGGAAGAAGTTGGATGAAGTTCATGGGACCATGGTGCCCAGAAAATGTGAGGTTTGACAGTGGTCCCAGTACCCCAGATCCTGGTGTTTCAGGCAACAGAAATCAAGTACTATTTTAGCAACTAAGAGGCTGGTATCTGAGGATTAGTTATATACCAGAGCAGCAATAATAGCTCTTCAGCAGATGAAATCAGTATCTCTAAGACTTCAGTGAGATGCCTTGAAGAGACACAAGTATAACAGGTCATGGTCTTCTGAGGACACAGTAGTTATCCATGCCACAGTTCAAGGGCATGACCTGAAACACCAGCTGTGGGACCTTATTCTGTGGCATGCCCATCTGACTGGGAAGGGCAACTTGTAAGGTAGGTCAGGGTGATGCACAATATCCCAGAGAGCGCAATTAATGCCACTATCAACAACTGCTTTTGTGAAATTAATGCCTGGACATTGGACTGAGGGGCCCTGCCACAAGTCATCCTGGAACAGTTCTCTAGTTAAAAAAAACACCACACAAAAAAAGGCTGGTAAATAACAACTACCCTGTTTAGAGCCTTGATTTTGTTACATTACCAGTGATTGTCATGATTCAGTGAAGCAGCTTTATGTATACCTAAAATCTTATCGACTGAAGTATATACTTCAGTTTCTCTAAAGCGCTCTGCTGAGTCTGCGCACTGCCTGCTCAATAGTCATCTCTCTTCTTGGAAGAGTTACGCCCCCCAGACTGGCAGAAAGCCTCCACATCACAAGCTTAATTAACAGAGTTGAAGCAAAATTACTTTGAAAGGACACAGAAAAGAATCATAGAATGGTTTAGGTTGGAAGGGACCTTTGAAAGTCATCTAGTCCTGCCATGGGCAGGGACATCTTCAACTAGACCAGGTTGCTCAGAAAGCAGAGGGGAACCCACACCCTGCCTCACTTTCCCCACATGAGGTCTTGTAATTGCTGGTTAGCCAGTTGGTGCTTGTAGATGACTTTGAATTAATGAAAGACCTACTGAGGGGAAAAACCCCCACAGGTGCCAAGGTCTTGATTACCAGGACAAACATCAGCAGCAGCTCCCTCCTCCACCTAAGAGCACAGTGAAGAGACTAACCATGACCTTGGCACCACAGACCCACGTCTGCTGTGCCAGCATAGAGCTGGTGGATGAAGAGATGGAACCAAGTGAGCTCCAGCGCTAGGAGGTTGGGGCAGTTATGACCCCTTTGCTCTCTTTACCTCTGGACATCGGACTCCTGCTCCAGAGTCGCTGTTACACTAATAAATTGTCACAGGGCAGCAGAACTTGAATATGGCACATGGTCAGATAACACATTGCTGGGACGTGTTGCTACACAGTTATCGTAAGTCAAATTTACAAAATGGCTGATGCAAATTTAATTAGCATAAATGATAATCCTATATTCTCCTGAGAACATGCAACATACAGATTCTGAAAAGGCAATAGCCATGTTTTTCATCATTTCTTCCCATTTTAGCTGAAAAATATAAACTCTTTGATGCAGCATAGCTTTCAGAGCAAGCTTCATTCATTTGTAAAGAGAGAGCACCCATATGGCTTACACGATAGCTCTCCTGTTTTGCACTGGTAGTGATCTAACACCATCTAGCTGATCCGATAGTATTGTACTGAATATTTTTTCTTTTTTTGTGGTTCTGCTTTTCTTTTAGCAATGCAGCTCTTGTGAGCACTATTGATTATTAATTACCTATGCAACCTATATAGCTAGATATAAACCTGAGGAGGGGAAACAAAAGATTAACTCCAAGTGCTCTTTCACATACAAATGAATTTGAAGATAAGGGAGAATAAAGCTTGGATTTTAAAAGGTCAAGCCTGGAGAGATTGTTGATTTTTGGACAGCCACCACAACCTTCTGCTCAGCCAGGTTAGGGAAGAAGGTTACCTCGGCACTTTTTGAAGAAGTTGAATAAAGTTCACTACCTTTTCTAAAGAGCAAAAGGAAGCAGGAGTTTGCTGAAGCTTCCTGCTCTTTATACTTTATTATTGACTTCCTGACATAAAATGGAAGGTTCTTAGCTAATGTCAATACTGATTTTCTTGCATTCAACAGTCCTCTGCCTTTTTTTATTCCACCAAATTACAGCTAACTTATTCTCTTATTTTCTCCTCCCCCTCCCCAAAACACCTCCCAACAGTGCCTGCTACAGGTTCCCATTGCAAACTTTGGGTTTGTCCCAAACTGGAAAAGGTAGTTTTAGAAAGAAAAACAGGATTGTTTTGCATGCAGTCAAATCCCCTGGCTTCTCCTTTCCCATGCAGCAGCAGAGGAGGAATAACACAGCAAGTCAGAAAAAACAAACCAGGCTTTATATTCTGAACATTTTAATAGTTTCACTGGGAACCACAGAAAGATGTTTCTCCAATCCTCACCCATTTAAGCCTTCCAAACAGCCACACTGCCTTCTCCAGAGGATACTAACCGGAAACCATCCCTCTTTCAAAACGTTTAAACTTTAAGAGGTGGATTTTCAGAGAGTTTTATGGAGAATTAATGAAGTAACTTCTACTCTCCTTAATAAGAGTTAAACAACCAACTCTTTCCTGAACCCTGCTGAGCAGTCGAGGCAATTATTGCACCTCTTAAGAGCTCTTCTCAGTTTGAAGAAACTGTCCTTTCCCAAGAGCATTTCATTATAGGTTTTACTTTCCAAACAGCTGTATCTTGTGAGCCTTCTGCCTCACCACTCTGGAAGGTGCTCACGACTACGTGGTGGCTCCGGTGAACAGGACCAGCTCATGCAAGGTCATTTCTGCTTTGCCTGTTGGTGGCAGAGTCCAGAATTGCTTCCCAGCAGAGTGACACATTATGACACCCAGGTGACAAGGAGCCATCGCAACTTCTCACACCCGCAAGGTCCTGAATAGCTGCAGCTCTCACCAGCCCTCGCAACTCAACCCCAGTACAGACCCGTAGGCAACGGGCACTACTGCCACTTGTGTGCTTCCCCCACCTACCCCAGCTAAACAACCTACATTTACCTCCATTTACAAGCATCGCTTTACCTAAGAGCGAGCAGAGCTGTAATCCCCTCTACACAGATGGGCAATTACACCTGACAAAAGACTGACCCAAAGTCAAGGAGGAACCAGGCGAGTTTGGACTCGCACAGACACCCCTCCACATCTTCTAATTGTTTATGTGCATCATTTTCCTTCATCCAAGAAGGACCCACTTTCAAACTACTGGTTTCATATGTACATATGCCAATTCAAGAGCCTAGCTCTGCATTGAAACACACAGCAGCACAGGCGATTCCACTCAGTGGTTACCTGAGCAAAGAGGTACACTTAATTATCAAGTTTTATACCCCATCTGCTGGTTGCATGCCTTGTTATCTCTTATTTCACACTTACATCAGAGCCATTTAGGGCAGGAGCCGCCCTGCTCATAGTACAACAAAGCTCTAATTGGGATATTTTTGGACTGTCCCCTCAAGGAAACAAAAAAAAACCGCTGGAAGTCTTCAGTCATTCCTCTCATCCTCAGGCAGGAGCAACAAGACCACACTGAAGCCATAACAATTAGTCTTGAGGAAGTGTTCATGGGCATGATTTAGTCCCAAGTCCCTGCTGCACGCCAACGTGACACTGCAGGCCTGAGCTTGGCAACCCTACACCATAATAAAGAGCAAACTCAGAGGTTTTACATCTTTGGGACAGGAAGACTGAGCTCCAATCCAAAGGAGACTACTCGGGTCAAAAGATCAGATGCAATCCTTTAGGTGATTTCCTGGTGGAGCACCTCAGCATCTTCCCAAAGACCATTATCCCTTGTTACCCTTCGGCTCTCCTTCGTTATCCTCCATTCCCCCACGTACACCAGAACACTGCAATTATTCCAACACAATTTCTATCAATAATTCTTTCTATTGTTCAGTCAAATTATTAGGGACATCAAGCAAAATTAGGAAGGCTGAAGCAGGTGATCTTTTCCAGTAACCATTGCATTTACCCAGCACGGTCATGCAGTCAATGGCAGAAAGGGAGAGCAGAAGCCCGTCACCAGGTGGGGAAGACCCAGAGCCACTCCAACTCTTTCCAACCCTTCTCTTGATACCCAGTACATCAACTGAAACTCAAACACTCAGCCTCAAACCCTGCAGAACAATATAAAATTTCTCCTGCACGAAAAGGGATGGTAAACCCGTTTCCCCTTGTACCTCCTTCTGCTCCCACCTCCTCGGAAGTCACCCCCACTCTGATCTCGCAGCTTTTTGAAGTTATTTTCCTTCCAGAGCCTGGATTGTCTCAGCCAGAACCAATGGTTTCTGGGGGGGGCTGGACACCTTCCCACACATGGTCTATTTTCACAGAGCAGGTAAATAGATTTGAGTAACCAATATATTTGAACAAGTTGCTCTTCCTGGCAATTGGCAATTAAGGCATTAGGAAGTAATGATCTTCCTAATAGACTGCTGTTTCTAAACACTTATGAGCAGCACGTGCATTTATCAGTTAAGAACACTTAATGCAGTCTTCAAGAAGGAGGAGAAAATTAAAAGCCAGTGAAGCTAGTTCCACTACTCGCTAAAATAAGGGGAGATAAATTTAAGTATCATGTAAAGTCCCACAAGAGATCAACAGATAATTTGGAGTTGCGTGTGTGTTTACAAACCCATATACATGCAAGCACACCAGGGACATCGGAGCAGATTTTGAAAGCAGATTATGCGATCCAGCAGGAGTTACAACTGTTCAAACCAAGCCTTTGATACTGTGGTTTTCCTGTAAGATCAGTAAACAACATTTAAGTGAAGGTGTAAACACATTAACTTTACAGTGGGTGCAGAATGGCAAACAAAGGTGAGAGAGAAGCAAGAAAAAACGAAGAGTGCAGATGCGCAGAGGAGATGGAGCTGTTTCGGCACCAGAGCATGGCAGGCACATCCCACCTTGGAGGTAACGCTGTGACGAGCTACAGGAAAACCAGGACACTCCTCCGGATGCTCAGTCCCAACACGCTCCCACCCCACGGTGGGTGCAGAGGACACGGCAGCCAAACGAGCCCCCTCTGCACTGCCCGGGCTCCGCAGGGATCGTAGTTCCCAAGTTCAGAGGCACGGGGATCCCAGCTACAGCTGAGGGGATGCACGAGGATCCGGCAATGATTTGAGCATCCCTGTCACCTTTGTCACACCTGCAGCTCTTTTGTGTTAAGATTATACTGCATTACATCAAAAGCTATAGAAAATCTGGATTTTCCTATTACTAGGCTTTTAGCAACCAGTAGAGCATTACTTCTCCATTACACCGACAACCATTAACCATTTAAAGCTCTAAGAAACTTTGTGATTACTGTTCCTTTGCACAGCTTGAGCAGCCCTTTACTGTAACCTCCTGCTTTGCAAATCAAAGGACCTCACGCCCAGGTTTAGGGTTTCAGCGATAAGTAATATTTTGTCCTTTCTCACCAAGGCCAAAGGCCCAGTGCAGGTACTCCTCCTGCTCAGGCAGCCCCTCGCCTACCGCTTCTGTCTGCTGCTTGCAGGTACGACAAGCCACAGGCTCCAGGTTTGGGTTATGTGGAGGCATTTCACATAGTTTCAGCACAGAAAAAGTATAGACCTACATTGGATCTCTTCACTACAAAGTCATAAAAACTAGAATTTCCATGTGATTCTCCAATCCAACCAGTGCTGTGAGATAACTTACCAACATCTTTTAGAAATTCCCGAGATGCAATATTGAGAAAAGTTAATAAAACAGTTGGGACGCCAATCAAAACTGGAAAGGGTGGTAGAATACTCAGTGCCAATTGTGCAGAGTACGGTCATGCAAGCAACAGCAACCCAGCTACAGGGCTGGGGGCTGTCAAGTCTGATCAACAAAGTTGTAATTATACTGGAAATACAAAAATACTTTCAGTTCTCAGAACACAGACCAAGTCTGTAGAACTTACTCATTGATAATGTTTTCTCTTGTCATTAATTAATATCAGATTGAATTCCCTAATATTACAGTATTGTTAACATACTAAAAAAAGGTATAATTTTGTAGGCTCCTTCCCATCAGGCAAGAATGTAATTATCCCTTATCTTTCAACACAGCCAAGCCCAGTAAATACAATTACAAAAATTTATGTTCACTGTAGTGTGAAGAAATAAGTCATAAAATTAATATTGTATTTATCCTCTTCCTTTTAGCAGTTATTAAAATGCACCAGTGATTTCTTGACTATTCCTTTTTATGGTGGCTTTTGGCTGGAATTAATTTTGACTTTGGTTTCGTGCTTGTTTACAAAGTTTTTCACATTTCTCAGAATTACACAGGCTTCCAGCCATAACCAAGTGCTTTCTCTTTTCCTTGATAATAAAATAAGCTTGCATCAGTTGTTCAAGAACTGTTTGCTGCTAAAGAAGGTGGGAAAGGCTATAATTTCCCTTCAGTTGTTGTAGATGATGCTCATTCCATCCGCCAAATAAACAATTTTGACAGCCTTATATCAGCAAGACAATCGCTACCCAGTCCCTTGCTGTAGATCCCTACCCTATAGATCTCTCTCATACCCCTCTCGTGTCTTTTATCAGGCTGAATGTTTTTACCAGGTCTTTCCATGCACCGAGACCTCTCCATGGCTTGGGCCATCCTTGTCAGCAGTCCATAGAAATGCTCATCTGTTCCTCTTCAGAGCACTACATAAGGAACTCCTCAGTCACCTATGGGATCTATACCTAGTGGAGAACCCAAAGGAGATGCCTCCTGCTGCGGCAGGAGCGCAAGCAGCCAGGAACACGCCGCGTTGGAGGAGAGCATTTGTTACACCAGATCCTCTGTCATCTAATAAGCTTCAAATCAGTGCCACTAAGTAATCCAAGGAAGACATTTCTTCACTAAAACGCCGCCAAATGGATCTCATTTATATGCTTGTCTTCAGCATTTGGAAACAGCGGAAGGTATGTTCTCAGAGGAACATTTTAAAGTTGATAATGTACCTTTATGAAGTTTTTAAGTGTTACCCAGTTAGTCAAGTATTAAACAAATGCTTCCATTTCATCTGTGTTTACAGAACATAAACTCCAGCAGAATGGCATTTTTCAAGCTGTCAGGTTTCACTCAGATAAAGAAAAGCACAATGCAACGACAAGCAAGCAAAGTCTTCACTGCAATTCCCTCTTCTCTCCTCTGGTTTCCCAATGCAAAAGGGGAAAAAAAAAAGAAAAAAATTGCTTTATTACATGCAGACTAGTAACACTGCTGCTGCTGAGTTTACCCACATGGTTACAGCTATTTGACCATCTTGAACTGTTGCATTTAGAACACTTCAGACCAAACAAGTGAGATCAGAAGACAGCAAACATGACAAGACCAGCAGCTTTGCCCCAGCGAGTTTTGAACATCCCCAGTGACTGAGCTACCACAGCCTCCTCCGGTGTCCGTGCCAGTGTTTCATTGCCTTCATGAAGAAAGGGTTTTTCCTAACGTGTAATCAGATTTTCCCCTGCTGTGACTTGTGCTGTTGCCTCTCCCCGATCCCTGTGCCACGCCGAGATGAGCCCAGGTCTCTCACCAACACATCCTCACCGGGTTCTTGCTGCCAGCAAGAAGATAATTTATTATAAGACCCAGCACATCCTTGTCTCTTTTGTTCCAGGGCCCAGAACCAGACACAGTGCTCCAGCCGTGGCCTCAAACCTTGCCTCGAGGGGAAGGATGCTTTCCCAGACCCACACCCCGGCTGGGACAGCCCAGTTTGGGGGGGACATGGGGGAACCCCACCTGCCCCAAGAGCTCACGGCAGACTCCAGCTGCAGCTCCTGACCCGCAAGGTCCTGCCTGTGGAGCCGTGCAGCACTGCTGCCCTTCCCAGCACCTGCTGCTGCCTTTTTTGGTTTTACCTGAAATATTCATCAACCCTTCTGAACATTTTTTTTTTTTTAATACCTATTTAGCTCAAGTTTTTAAATTCATATCAGACTTCTGTTATTTCAGGGGAAAAGTGCTGCTGAAAGGAAAAAAGTATCAGTACTGGCACCAAACAAAACTATCAAAAAGCTCCACTTTCGTTTACCTCAGCTTTCTGGAGAAGCTGTTTCTCTTACCCCTCCCTCAAACAGCACCAAATCCAGCCCGTTCAAATCCCAGCTGTGAGTCAGACAGGGCATGAAGCTTCCAGGAGACAGACCACCTTTCAGAAATCGTTCCTCTTTGCAAAAACAGTAGGTTTTGGGGACATCAACTGGATTTAGGTACATGTTTAAGCGTGCTGTTGAAAAGGGTTAAATTGCTGAGGTACTTCTTGTTGCTGAAGCATGCTGCCAAACCAGATACTTTTTGATGACGCAAGATCATTCACTCCCAAGTTCACTTTGCTCTGGATCTGCTTTAGCTGTTCCCAGCACCACTGTTTGCTACCATGAGAGAGAAGCGAGTGCCAGAGCCTCCACGACGAGCACCGGCAATCGGATGTACAAGATGGATTGTATTAACCCTGCCAACCACACCGAGCTGACACCCGCCAGACATCGCTGTACAGTCTTATTATAAAGATTTAATATTACCCTTTGCCCCATACTTCTACAGCAAGCACTGAAAGAGGAGAAAAAAATTAGCAAAACTTCTACTTCTGGCACCAAAATAAACGTGATCAGCTTGAGGAGCCCAGCGTGAGCCACGTGCTGCTGGAGGACCTGCCTGGTCCTTCAGTGCACAGAGATCCGTGTCAGACTTGCCTAAAGGCAGCCCCAGCAGGTAGGAGATGACAAACGCAGACTGCTATCTCCCAGACACTCATCTCTTCCCGGTGCGTTAAAGGCACCGTGAGGAACGGTCTTTCCTGGCTGGAGAACGCCATGAGTGGTGGAGCCACCACGAGCAGTGATCTTTCCTGGCTGGAGAGCGCCATGAGTGGTGGAGCCACCACGAGCAGGCATGGGTTTGCATCTGAGCCTGCGCACTAAGACCACAAAAAAAAAACACCAAAGAGAGAAGGCTGATGGATACACGAGTTCCTTCAAATGCCTTCCTCACAGGTCCCCAAAATCAGCCCCTTTCCCTTCTCTCCTCCTGCGATCACCTACCCCAAAGTTCAATATAACACCCAGGGTAGCAGGTCCTCCCTGTCATTGCCCCTGCAGAGGTCCCCGACACCACGAGCACCACCCGTGGCCACACTAAAGGCTTAATTGTGCTCTTATTTAATGAATGTTGCTGAGAAGTGAACCGTGCATTTTTGGAGGGGAGTGGTGGGCAAGGAAACGGATAACCTCCCAGCTCCACCATCCCGCAGTCATGGTTTAGCAGGGAACAGTGTCCAACAGTCTGATTTGGATGATATGGACATCACAAACTTGCCACCACCCATCCTGGCTCCCAAGGACATTCCTTGCTTTTCCAATTTGGACACAAACACAATATATCGCTTCCCAGCACGGCATCGAGTCAAGCCCTCCCTGACTAAAGGAAGCCTTGCAGCCATATTCTTATTTTTCCAGAAAATTGTTATAGACAAAACATCAAGACTACCCAAAATGACAAGGCTCTAATTTGAAAAGCTGAGGTGCCACCCACAAGTCATTTGCAGTATTGTCATTGAGAAAAAAATAATCTCTTATTTCTCTACAAATCTACCATTTTCCTCCTGCTTCCTGCAGTCCAAGAATATACTTTTGTCATAAAGTGACACAGACTTCCACGATTGCCATAATAGCCAGGTTTCCTTTTTTTTTTTTTATTCTTGCTCTTAAACCTCATCCCAGTTTCATTATTTTATTATTCTTATTTTTGGTTAAATTCATAAGCAAGATATTTCCCATAAGGGAAGACGACAATGTTAATGGTCCTCACTTTGAAGCAGATTTTTGTTGCCAGCGAACAGGAAAAGAAGTAGTTATACAGGAGTGATTGATGTACTTAATTAAATCAGCTGTCGTCAGAGCACTGAAAGAAAACATACCACTGACAGGAACATGCACATTATGCAAAAAAGCATCAGGGACAGCACACTTGTCGCAAGCCCTGCAGGTAGCGTTTCTTCCCTTGGTGCAGGAGGGGGACAGGCAAGCAGCGGGCGTCAGGACGTTAGCTGGGCTAGAAGCGCACGTTTCGATTCATGCACAGCTCAGCAAACAGGCAGGAGCTGCTGCCAGATGATCCAAGAAGGACCATCAGTGAGTGCCCGCGGCTGGGCAGGGCAGCCAGTTCGGGATGGAAATCTGACACAGGCTGGTTTTGATAAGTCCAGGAAAAATCATGTCTTTCTCTTTCTATCTATAATTATACTGGTCTTTTAGGAAAGTATAAAGTCTTGCTTAATAATGCCAGCTGAAGAGTCTGTAGTTGTAACGATGCCTTTTCTTGCCCCTTCTTAAAAGAAGATACCATATTTACAGCCCTCCAGTCTCACAGCTCCATCCCTATATTCCTGTGAAAATATCCAAAGAACCTGCCAAAAAAAAAAAATCTACTGAGCTTATTACCAATGTGCAAGTTCCTTCAGAAATTTGGAGAGGAGATGACCAGACTCTCCAGCAACAAACACATTAAGTTCCTTGATATTTACTTTCATCCCTAGAAGACCAGCAATTCCTCTCTCAGTTTATAACTCACTGCTAAACCTGCCAAGAATTTTGTTTTATTAATCCTCTCTGCTCTGCCATAAGCATACTGCACAGTGTCTAGATGGGTAGACTAAAAGTGATCTTAACCAATAAAGTTAAAGTACCTCTGGTAAATAATGCTTTTAAAGAAGTCATTTACAAGCTAGACATTACCCAGCAATGCCTTAAATAAAACAACGCACCTTATTGTATGGAATGGTTTTGAAGGGGGGGGTAATAAGTAAATATGCTATGCCTCTGAAATTGAAAGCAAGTCTTTTCATGTATCAAAATCCAGCTTGGGCACATCTCGATCCCAGCCAGCACTGTCCTGCTTAGTGGCCAGTACGGAGCCAGCGCCAGGCACTTTGCACCTAAAGCATGAACAGCATTTCTATCCCCTTGTCAGAACAGCCCGTGTTGGATGCCTCGGCAGCATCGCTGCAGAGATCGGCAGCACTGAGGACCGGGGGGTCTCCGGGCTGCAGAAGCGGTGCGGGTTGGAAGTGCCCCCTCCTCACGCTGCACCAAGCCCTGCGCTCCTCTGGCTGCATGGGTGGAGGTACCAGACACCAACATGCAAGAGAAGTATATTGAAAATGCAGCACCAAACCAATGATTTAGAATGATACGTATGGTTTTCTTGTGTCCTCTCCCTGAAGGTAGCAAAGAAACCCATTTTTAAGAGTTCCTAAGAGCAGGATGGGAGCTGTTGTCACCACTCGTAGCCTTGGTATCGTCATCAGCCTGCAAATACGCTGTTTGCACACTCGCAATGTGAACATGGAAGTTATGGTTCTGCAGCTTTGCAGTCACCCTGCTTTTGTTTTGTGTTGCAAGATGTCCCCAGAGAACTTCTGCAATTAGGACTCAAACATTCTTCATGCACTTCATTCTTCTGACGTTTTCCTCAAGTTCCATGAGGTTATAGCAGCAGCTGAATTTCTGTTCCCATTTCCTGCATAAAAGGCTTTTTGTGCTACAATAGTTTTGGTTTTTTCTTAAGTAATTCTTAAATAGGGCCTTTAAACTTAAGCAAACCTTAAAGACAATGTGGTCTCTTCATTTAGTAGTCCTTAGAGAGGTCATTCTCATCTTTGAGATTCATGAAACACTTACTTTAGTATTGCTAGTTAAGCAATTAATTCCCCAATTAATATAAATATTTTATATGCAACTGGGTTCTTATTTGAATAAGCAATTATGTTAAGATCCTTTGATTCCAAATTAGTACAAAAAACATCTGGCATAGGAAAATTATTCCAGGAGTTTTTGTTTAGATATAAACTATCTGGATGTGCAAAAGAGGAACACATATTCACATTACAGAATTTATAAGAGTAGTTACAGTATTTCAAGAAATCCCTGTACAGGTTTTCAGTGGAGACGTCTCCCCCCTTCCCTGGAAGGCTCTGGAAAACCTCCACTTTGATGAGATCGCCTGCTAGAGCAGGGGCGAGCAAGAGTCCAGCGCTTGGGAAGACATTCGTGTTGAGCATGCTGCTTTTAAACAATCAAAAGCCATAATAAAATGTATCCATCTGTCATCTCTTAAGAGAATTTGGATGAGAGAATCCACAGGTGAACTGAAGGCAACAGGTACATGTTCACAGTCCAGGGAAAGGGCTCCCAGGCTGTTTTGCATCATTTATAGGGAAGAAAGTGCCAGGATCACGCCTCTTTTTGGATAAAGCAAGTAGCAAGCACAGCCAAGCATGAGATCTGCCGGTCTCAAAGCAGCAGGTGGATGCTAATAATATATTTCTCTGCAAACTTGCTAAAAGTTATTACAATCTACATTATGGTTTCACTGATCCCACCGTGGTCCATTCTGCCCCAGCCAGGCCAAGCCATCTATCTCCAACTCATCAGCACGGCAGAAGCAAGGACAGGGATGCTGGTCACACGAGCCTAAGCTCCAGACTTCCACAGAAAAACGCCCCTTGCCCTGGTAGGCACTGCCGTCCCTTCCAAGTTCAGGGACCCCGCCGGAGCGCCTTCGCCAAGAGCTCGGGCTCAGCCTGCTCTCCCCACGGCTGTGGGGGAGACAACCCCAAAAATGCTTCCCCCTCTTTCCTTTGGCTCATGGGGAGTCAAAGCTCCCAACTCAGCTGGGTCACAGGAGTGGAAAACCTGCCAAGAAACCTTCTGGGGCCTCTTTACAACTCTGCATTGAATTTACGGTTATCTCAAGCACCGAGCTGCTGCTGCCAAAGCACTCCTGCAGCTGCCACGTGCAGGCAACTTCAGAGAGGGATGAAACGCAGCACAAGGGCTTTGGCTTTCCATCGCTTTATACACAACGGGACCAGGACTCCTCCTCCTTCAGCAGTGCTTTCCCTCTGACCCTTGGGAACTGCCCATGGCTTTGCCTTCAATTTATATCTATTTCCCATAGGCATTTTTGGAAGAGAGGAAAAAAAAAAAACAACCAAACAACAAAAAACCCCCCCCACAACCCAGAACTGGAATAGCAGTTACCGTGGATGCTGCTTCTCTTCCATTTGTTGCATGGGAAGAAGCGCAGGCTGAGTTACGGTGACAGGGTAACGCACCTGTGAAGGCACAGGCAGTGCCCGGCGCAGCCGCTACCAAAGACTTTGCCGAATTCCTGTGCGTTGCCTGAGTGGATTGAAGGGAAGGAAGCAAACTGCAGTCCAACACTTTGTGCAAGTAACACTGCACGCTGGGTTCCGACTAGACACTGCCTTTTTGTGCCCTGTTCCAGATGGGCTTTGCACCAAATACAAGCAGGCTTCCCCCAATAACATCTGACTGACTGCATGTCGGCCACCGCCAGCTCTCACAAAGCAGTCATTACATTCCCCAGCCGTGACCAAGCACAGGCACAGAGCTCGCTCTCCCCTCCCTGCGCCCAAGAACACATTGATCTCTATCTCCCATTGATTTTCCTAAACGGTACTGGCTGATGGAAAATTACACATCCCTCTAAACAACAGGGCAGTTTTAAAATCTCATTCTTTATTGACTCCTCTTCATTCTGCTACACTTCATTTGTTTCTCGCTTTTATAAGATGCTGATACACCTACAGCAAAGTCACCTGGGTGACAGCTAAAGCAGCACGTCAGGAATTTCCACAAAATTAACAGCTAACCAGCCCTAACCAGGCGACGGAGACACATGGACCGCAGCAGTGAAGGATGGCAGCTTTTAGACCTACAGAGCATGTATCTACAGTAGTAAACTCATCTGACCAACAATACCGACTGATGGAAACGAGGGGCTGCGGGCTCTCCTGAGCCAGCTCCTGCTGCACAGCACCGGCAACGCTCTGCACGTACAACGTCCCTTTGGATTTACTCCATTAAACCCCTTTTCTCTCATTGACCCCAGTTTCACACTTAACTGAAGTTTAATCAAACCTAAGAAACTAAGATAAAATTCTTGCTTTGCCCGAGTTTTTCAGTGAAAAAAGAAAAAATAGAATACCTGGTTTCAAGCAGTACCTTGTATTAAAATTATGCTTGAGGAAGAGGAAAGAAACCTGATTTCAGCAGCTTCCTCTGCAGATCAGGGGACGCTTCTTAACTTGCTGCAAAGAATTTTTAAAGCATGCAAAGTACAAATGATATACAGAGACCTGGACTGCAACCCACATACCCAGCTGTCCCAACTGGACATTTCCCTCTGTAAAGAATGCTTTTTATTCTATCCAAACCCCAGTTTGAAGTTCTCTTAACTTCAGTCTTTGCTCAAATGTCTAGCCTTTATAAAAGTACATACCATTTTACTTAAATTGGGATCATACATGCCTCATCTCAGTCAAGAAGCGGGGTAACATGCCAATGAGCTCTTTTAGAGAGACAGATGGCTGAGGCTGGGTAACAGCCTTTGTTAGATATTGAGTCAAGAAAAGGGGAGAGAATAGTCTAAATAAGCATCACTGGCACGCTGTAACTGCCCAGCAAATAAATCACAGTTTATCATTTCTGCTTTCTGAATCATAAGTAGAGATTACAAGCTACAAAGACTGAGAAACTATTATTGTTTTCAATCTTTAAACCACAAGAAAAGGTCACAAAGGTAATTGCTGCAAGAAAAGATCACAGGTCAAAAGAACTATTTTTTTCCACTCGAAATAAGGAAAAAAGTTGGCCATGGTAGGAATTAAAGAGTGTATATTTAATTTCATCTCAAATTCACACAAAATATTACATATATATAAAAAGTCTTGTTCTGAAAACCACCTTCTAACCTTTATGGGTCTCATTCAATTATGTAGGAGTTGATGCTGATTGGGGGGACTAGCAAGGTTTCCTCTGCTGCAAAAAGCAGTGTTGTCGGAGATGCACAGACAGAGCTTTGTCTCATTTTCTTCCGTATCTGTGGATGTTAGTGTAGGTAAGCTGGTGGCAGCCACGCACACAAGATCAAGCCAGTGTACAGGGAAATAAAACATGATTGCAGTGTGAGGATTTCAAACTTGAAAATCATCAGTGAAGCTTGATTGCTAAACAGCTTTTGACTAAATAGGAGGTACTTGAGGGAACCGTGGATATACTGACAAGCCAAAGCCCAAGGTTACAGCAAATGAAAACTTTTGAGAAAAATGCATGTTCAGGTTCTGGGTACTGACTAAAATAAGACATTGTTTTTTATGTCAACAGTTTTCATTTTCACTTATACTTCTCAGGAGATGTAATTTAGTTTCATGACAATCTAATATTTCCTCAGTAAGTTGGAGAATAAAGGAAATTAATAGTGGCTGATCTTGTTAAACAAAAATCCTATCTAGAGTCTGCACAGCTTGCTTTGCTACCAGGTTACATTTCCAGGTAGTAGCAAGACAAAGGTATACCTAGATAATCTCATAGAGCTCCCTTTCCCATGAAAGGTTGGGCCAGATGATCTTTCAAGGTCCCTTCCAATCTGGGCTATTCTACAATTCTTTAACTTTCAAACCCCCTGTGAATCTGGAGCCAAAGAAGTCGTGTTCGTCATTTAGAACAAGGAGTTTGGTCAGTTTGTCCTTGCTCATTTTTCCCCAACATCAAAGACAGTAATCACCATTCAGGTGTCACCCAAGTACAACCAAACAGCCACATGGGAGAACCAAGGAAAGCACGCTTGCCTTTGTATTTTTTGAAAAATACTAACATTTTGAAACCATAAAAGCAGAGCTTAAAGCTTATTAACAAAGTTTACAGTTCATTGTAATTTGTTTAAAGTGTTTGTGGTGTTGACCACAAGCCATTTTACAAAAGGCACCGGCTGAGCACAACCTGAGGTAGCATTAACAACAGTCAAACACAACCACAGCCAGCTACAGCGATGCAGGGTTTGGCACCCAACTGTGAGCCAGTTGTCCAGGCTCCTTCTGATTTTGAGAGATAGCCAGGCACCTGAAGGGTAGGGAGGATGGGGAATGGATATATTCAATTTTCTTTCTTCCCTGGGCTGGCACCACGTAGGTGGCTGCTGAGGATGCCGCTCAGAGCTCGCCAGGTGATGCCACCTCCTCACTCGCAGCTCTCGGGGGGATGGCATCAGGTCAGAGCAACACACAATCCCCAGGTAGGCAGGAGACACAAGAACATGGCCATGATGAGAGGGGGCCAGCAAGCAGGTGGGTCTGCTCTGCATAACGGCTGGGAAACCCCACCCCCCACCAGCCAGTGCAGCCCAGCTGTGTCTATTTAGAAACAAGCTGGGGTCTTGTGCTGTCAGCACTCACCACGTTGCCTGCAAGGCCACCAAGAACAGGCACATGAACTCCTACCTGCAACAGCAGGATTTTACATAGGAGTTCCCAACTTACTAGGTTACAGAGCTGCTCTCTCTTGTGCTGCTGGCACCACAAAGGGGGTTTTTGTGGATCTGCTATGGCAAATCACTCCCCAAAGCAAACAACTGCTGCCTTCATTTAAGTCAAAATGCACCTCACCTGCTGCAACTTGATTTGCAGTATAAACAGACTCTCTTAGGTTTTAAGTACCAAAACTGCCATTTCACTCCAAGCTCAAGTGCACCAACAGTTGGCCAACTCATTGCCTTCTCCACAGCCCCAGCAAACCCCATGTTGTGGTTTAACCCCAGCCAGCAACTCAGCCCCACCCAGCCACTCGCTCACTCCCCCCTGGTGGGATGGGGGAGAGAATCTGAAGGGTAAAAGTGAGAAAACTCGTGGGTTGAGATAAAGACAGTTTAATAACTGTCTGGTAAAGCAAAAGCCACACATGCAAGCAAAGCAAAACAAGGAATTAATTCACCACTTCCCACCGGCAGGCAGGTGTTCAGCCATGTCCAGGCAAGCAGGGCTCCATCACGTGTAACGGTTACT